>NW_006795096.1:1273370-1284764 GCF_000442215.2 Lipotes vexillifer | reverse complement strand
AAAAAAAAAAAAAAAAAAGTGTTCATCACATAGTGAAAAGTTAAAACTCAAACTATACAATGTTGAATTATGACTCATTTATATGATGGAATACTATGTCTTGACATTAAACAGCTGCTTATAAATAATGTTTAAAAGAAGGTAAAATAGCTATGAGGTAAATTATGTTTAAAAAGCAGGACATACAGTTGTATATATAGCATGATTTCAACTATGTAAAACTACAAATAAAAAGTAAACAAGTATATACCAAAATGGAACGCTGATTATTTGAGTGAATCACTCTCTTCTTCTTCATACATTACTATAATCTCTCTAAGGTTCCTTTTTTTTTTTGCGGCACGCGGGCCTCTCACTGCTGTGGCCTCTCCCGTTGCGGCAGGCTCAGCAGCCATGGCTCACGGGCCCAGCCGCCCCGCGGCGTGTGGGATCTTCCCGGACCGGGGGACGAACCCGCATCTCCTGCATCGGCAGGCGGACTCCCAACCACTGTGCCACCAGGGAAGCCCTCTAAGGTTTCTTTTAAACTTCGGGGAAAAAATAAAGATAATTGCTATAGAATTAGTGACTTTTATTTTCTATTTTGGTGGTGTAACAAGAGTACCTGCATGGCTGTGTGTAGGAAAAGTACCTTCATGCATCTATAACCGCTGAAATGCCTTCCAGGTCTGTGAGGTGAAGACCCCAGGTCAGAGCAAACGAAGCACTGCTGGAGGAGGGCTTGCTGCTGCCCGGGGCCTTGATGAGGCGCTCACCACCACGCACTGCCCGACAGACCAATCCCAACACAGCGGCCAGATTATGCAATGATTACCTACATTTCTCTGGAGTGATCCCATTATGCCCTAAATTACCAGTTTGGTTGGTTTGCTTATTTCGCTGTAAACTTCCGCCCACAAAAGAATTTCAAGCAAGCGCTCTAGTTATCTGACATTACGCAAGTTCTTAACCCCATGGAACCCTCTCCATGCAGTAAATGTATTCGAATCCTACCTGCCCTGCCCTCCATACCCTACCACTATGCCCTCTGGATTCACCGTCTGCCACGTCTCTATACCCTCAACTTCTCTGAATAGCCCCATCACCTCTTCCTTTAACTGAAACCAGGCTGTCCCCAGAAGCCCCTTGTAGGTGGCAGCCGTCTTTTTCTCCACACCCCATATGCCGTTGCCCTGAAGACAATATGCCATGGCTGGTTACAGACTTTTTTTTCCTCACTCACACTTTCAGCAAATTTAAAGAATTAGCCTTAAATCATCTGTATTATTTTCCTATTCCTGTTATAACAAATTGCCATAAAATCAGTGGCTTAAAACAACACAAATTTATTATCTCGCCATTATGGATGTTAGAAGCTCAAAAAGGGTTTCATCGGGCTAAGATCAGATTGTCGGCAGGGCTGCAGTCCATCTATTTCCTTGCCTTTCCAGCTCCTAGAGGCCTCTTGGGCTCCTGGCTGGGGGCCCCTTCCTTCATCTTCAAAGCCAGCAAGCAGCACAGCATCTTCAACCTCCCAGACTCTGCTTCCATCGTCACATCTCCTTCTCCGACTTTACCTCCTGGCCACCCCTTCCTGTCAATGATGAGAATGCTAGCACTGAGGAACTGTCTTTTTCATACTGTCACAGTTTCTGTCATCATTCAACGGGCACACAGATGATCCATCCTTCACACTCATCTCCCATTTCTTTGCTGTCATCATATCTGAAGAACTTTTCCTCCATCCCAACTTGATCGCCTCCTTCCATGAGTATACTCTAGAGACCTTGACAAAATCTCAACCCCAAGTATCCTGCTATGTCCCAGGCTCACTTCCTCATTATCAGGGCCCCTGAGAGTTCTTTCCTGTAGTACAACTGGAGCTGTGCAATAAGGCAGTCCTGCCCACACACTGCCAAACAACCGACCTCCATCAAGACCTTCAAGCCACTGGCCTCTAGAACATCTTTACTGGTCATTCCTCTGTTCATATCCTACCTCAGCCCTACACAGTTTAGATCCCACTGTCCGTCACTATAATCATGCCCTTATAAGCACCCCTAACTTCCCTGTCCTCTCGCCCTGTATCCCAGACAGCTGGAAACCCACAATATCAATGAAACCAAATGCTCTACCCCCACCTCACCTGCACACAAACAGCTGAACATGGTTTGTGAAAAACACAAAACCAAGCTGGCTCAGTCTCACTTTAAATGCCATCTTTGCAATGATAAATCCTAAAATTATTTCCAGCCATAATTTCTAGAAATCTAGATTCCTAAATGCAATGAGTACACCAAGTGCTTAGGTTTTATTCTCTAAATTCCATCTTCCACTAAAAGAAAACCATGGCTCCTTGAAGGAACAGTTGATTCCAGCATAAACATAAGATGATCCTGGAAAATGTATTTGTGTCAGAAAGCAAGAAAGTACTCAGAATGAATGGGGCATGTTCAAAAGCTCCAGGACCCAGCCTGAAGGGGCTCTCACTGTCTAAATCTTGGGCAATTTGAGCATCAAAATAAATAATGATGGTAACAGATACAAATAAACATATAAATAAATGGGAGAGAAGGAAAGTTCTTCCTTACAGCAGAATGACTGTTAATAAATGAGGAAGGAATAACGAAGTAAAAAAAAAAAAAATCACCATTTGGCAACCACTGTAGTGGTGATTGATTGAGGTGGGAGTCATCAGTGGATGCTAACGTTGGTGGGGGAGGTTTGATGAGAAACAGAATATTGGTGTAGTCTTGGCTTATCTCCCGACAAAATACTTAAATTACAAAGGGAAAGCTGGTGACCAAGTGATCGAGGCAAACATTGGCAGCGGTGGGATATGGTGACATCACGTGCCTCCTGATGAGCAGTACTGGAAAGAGAATAGTATCAATTAGGTGATATTTCTGCCAAAATTCCAGCCCTGGGCTGGATATGAGGAAACACCGGACAGACTCAGGTTGAGGGACATCCTGGGGAATGATAAACCTGAACTCTTTAGAGATGCCAACGTCATGAAGGTGGGAAAAGACAGCAGACACCGCAACTAAAGGTAACGTGGACACTGGGGCAGGAAGCAGAAAGAGGCGGTAGGGTGGCTGGTCAAATGTGAACAGGCTCTGTGAATAGGACTGACAGTGTTATATTAACAGTGACTTCCTGATTCACATGGTTATATTCTGCTTGTGTAGGTGAGTGTTCTTGTTTCAGGTTTTTTGTTGTTGCTGTTGTTTTTAACAAATGCAAGCTCACCACCCTTCCCTACAAAAAAATCCTCCATTAGTTAAGGAGGACAGAGCCTCCACTTAAAATCCAAACTCTCTACTATGCCTCTTAAAGCCTCTGGATCCCCCCTGCTGCCTCTCCAACCTCAGCTCCAACCGTTCACCCCAGCTACTACCATCCACTCCCCTAGGACATCCAGCTAGCTCTGCTCAGGGCCTTTCCATGTGCTGCTCCCTTCTCTAAACTGCCCTCATTCCATCATATCTGTCAGGACTCGGCTTGAACGTCACCTTTCCCAAGAGGCCTTCCCTGACCACACCAAATGTCTTCAGCTCCACGCCTGCACCCTGCTCTGTTTTCTTGGAAGCACTTAACACTACCTGTTGCTCCGTAAGGTTTGTACTTACTTGCTTATTGTCTGCCTCCTACATGAGGGTGTAATTCTTACAAGGGCATCCTACGCATCATGGTATCCCCATTACTTACATGCCTAATACGTGGTGGGCGTTTAATAAATATTTGCTAAACTGACACATTAACAGAAATGTACGTATAACAAACGTTTACAAAAGAGAAATATAATCATCTGAAGCTGTGGATTCACTATAAATGGGAAAATAACAGGGTTAGTGACACTAACCACTAGCAACATCAGGAAGACCACCAAAGCAGAGATGTGCCATTCATGATAGAATTTACGTAATTATAGAATACTGAAACTGAAGACAGATTTATAGCAACCTAACTGACAGCCTGCCACCTGAACACTAGAAAAGGTAAGTAGAGAGACTCTCAAGGAAGAAGCCTTTCAGAGCTGCCCAAATGACAAGTATCTTCATAAAAATGTAAAGTTAAATCTGGGAGACATACATAGGATTCAAAACTGCATACTCAGGCTTCCCTGGTGGCGCAGTGGTTGAGAGTCCGCCTGCTGCTGCAGGGGACACGGGTTCGTGCCCCGGTCCGGGAAGATCCTACATGCCGCGGAGCGGCTGGGCCCGTGCGCCATGGCCGCTGGGCCTGTGCATCCGGAGCCTGCGCTCCGCAACGGGAGAGGCCACAGCAGTGAGAGGCCCGCGTACCGCAAAACAAAACAAAACAAAACAACTGCATACTCCAGTGGTTTGTATATGCATCAAGAATGAAAATCAAGCAAATAAAGACCATCCATAGCTCTGTGTGGCAGTGAAAAAAGGAAAAGAAACTGAACCGGTACATAAATGAGGCAGATCGATGGCGTGAAAGAGAACTTGACGAAAATAAATGGGACTGCAGGCAACAATCATGATGGTGAAAAAGATAAACGAAAATAACCATTTCATCCAGCATTCCCAAGCAAAGTGATAGAGGAAAGTATAACAACTAAAAAGAAAAATTCTACCTAAAAACTATCTGCAGACAATGAAAATAATTCCATATATATATATACATATATATGGAATACATACACTCACATGACAACATATAAGGAAAATATGTAATATAAAAAGGTGGCTGAGAAATTTTAATCTAAAAACAATGATTATTAAATAGAAGTTATGTCAAAATCATAGGGGAGAACACTGACTTTAAAAATTTCCTCCAATGTATGAAAAATACTGCCAGTTTACAGTGAAAATAGGTTCCATAATAAAAATCCATGGTAAATCCTACAATGGAAAATTGGATGGTAAAAATAACAAATCCTATAAAGGCCAAAATGTGAATTATTTGATAGCAGGGATATATTACCTCATTAATCTCTATCCCAACCCCATCTTAAGTCCTTGGTAAAATTTGAATTTTATTTAAGTGAACAATATTACATACAACAAGTTATTACTTTAAATGTGATAGTTTCTTATTGGTCAGGGAATAGGGAGTTAGGGAATTTCAGGCAGAAGAAATCTACAAAGCAACTGAGACAGAAAATAACAGGGCATGTGGGGAAAGCCATTTGGAAGACCAACTGTAAATATGGCTTCCATGTTGATATCACCTGTCCACAAGCCATCCCTTCGTCAGAAACGTTCCTCTAAGAGAAACAGAGGTGACAGGAATTCAGCCTGACCCAATACAAGGATAGAGGCTTTTGCAATCAGAAGTATATCTGTACACATAACAGCTACAAAAGCATTTTCCAGGTTGGGGTGCGGGGGACACTGCTGCGTTGGTTCTGCTCTCTTACTAACCAGCCACACTCATAGTGAATGTACTGTGCCATCAACCTTCCAGAAGATAAGAAAAGGGAGACGTGGGTTCTAAACAAAATCAGGAGCGAAAAGGCATTTCCCCAAGTACAAGTGAAGAGCCTGATATAAACTCACTAGATAAAGAAAGGGCAGGAGGCAGAAAGTGACCCGCTGTACGCAGAACCCCCTCCCCATGGCTTGAATCCATGGAGAGAGGCCCACCGTCGCTCCAGAAGCAGTCCACTCTCTTGCATGTGTGAACTCCACTTCTACTCCCAGGCAACTGACTGTGTTTGGACAAAGACATACAATCATATTGACCGGGCTCCCTTTAAACTCAAGATTGCAAACCCCAAGCGGGGCCCTACTTGCAGCCCGGCAGTCCCACTGTCTGGCCCGTCCGCTCTCCCAGCCCCCTACATGACCACTTCATACACCTTTTTCCCCAAACCTCCCACATCTCCTCCTCCTTCCTCATTTTCACTTTGCTCCTGCTTCTCTAAGAAAACATGTGATCAGAAGAGCTCTACATAAACATCACCACCTCATCTACTCTCCCACCTGTCTCTGTACCTGTATATTCTGCCCTGTCACCTATTACTACTGGCCATACTCCTCCCATCTAAGACCAAACCTGCGTCTGCACGCTACAGCAAGGACCTAATTCCAGCCGTCCTGCCCCATCTCTCCCTGTCACTAACTTTTCCCTCCTCTCCTTTACAACAAACTCCATCTTCACTTTCTCCAATTTCTTTCTTCCCAGTGACTCTCTGGAGAGAGACTTAGATTTTCATCAATATCCAGTTAGGTTTTCACCAGTATCACTTCATCAAAACTGTTCTTCCAAGGTCTCCAATAACATCCAAGTGGCTGAACCCAGTGTTCAAGTGTGTGCCCTCTTGCTGGACTCAGCAGCAGCAGCTGGCACGGCTGACCTCCTTTCCACCCTCAGCTTCCAGGATGCCACGGTCCCTGGTCTCCCCCTGCTGCTCTGCTTGTTTCCTCTTGTTGCCCAGATCTCTAAATGCTGGAGAACCCACCGTGCCGTTCAAACAACCTCTTTTCTATTTACACTTTCTCCCTTAGTGACCTCATCCAATCCCGTGACTTTCAGGCCTTTAGTTACACTGATGGCCCCCACTTTTACTTCTAACCTGGACCTCTCTGGAGCACAATTCCAGGTTTGTACATCCAGCTGCCTATCCGACATCTCTGCGTGGACATGTAGTTGGAGTCTCAAAGTGAACATGCCTACAACTAAGCTCCTGAAATCCACCCTCCAACCTGCTGCTCTCGGTGACCCCATCTCAGGGGACAGAAACATAATTTCTCAGGTCAAAGACTTTGAGGTCATCCTTGGCTCTGTTTTCCATTTTTCTTTTCTTTTATGGGTACATATACGCATGCGTGTGTGGGCGTAGACACACACACACACACACACACACACACACACACACACACACACACACTCTCCATATCCAATCCGTCAGCAAACCTTGCTGGCACAACCTTTAAAATATATACAAAAATCCTACACTCCCCACCGTCTCTCCTGCTACCACTTAGTGCAGTTATCTCACTACCTTTGTTTGATCATTTAAATCACCTCCCAATCGATCCCCCTGCTGCCATTCTTGCCCCCTTCAACTGTTCTCAACACAGCAACCAGAGTAACTTCATTAAAATGTAAGTAGAATCTTGTCATTTCGACCTTTACTCAAAGTTCTCCAATGGTTTGCCAACTCACTGCAAATAAAAGCCGAAGTCTTTAAAGTACTCCAGAAAGCCCTGTAGGATCATGTACGATCCGGTGCCCCGGACCTCATCTCTCGTATCTCGTAGCAATTACTTTTGCTGTTCCTTCCTTCTGGAAAGCCTCTCCCTCACATAGCCAGTTAGTTCACTCCCTTCCTTCCTGCAGGCCTTTGCTCAAATGTCATCTTCTCAGGCAATATTTACTGAATGAATGAATGAATCAATGCTGTTCACAAAGCTGATGTGCTGACTCAGGCCACGAACTACAGGATTCTAATCCCAGTGATGGACTCACAGGCCAGGGGTGAGAATCCAGACCCAAAGGAGACAGGGACACCAAGTCGTTAGCCAACAGCAGGGTCTGGACCCACAATCACAGTAATATTTTGCCACTAAGGTAAGTAGAAAACCAAATACACAACCACAAGACTGCTTGGTGATGATAACATTACAAGAAAGAGACTTAAATTATCTAGTAGAATACAGGCAAAATTAATCATCCAGTCACACGGTAGAACTGCTGCTCAAACGTGACCCAGCACTGCCAGTCTGCACACTGTCAGGACAGAAAGAGCAAGCGCTTCAACTCTGAGGCAACTTGACTTTGCTGTGATTTGTCGATGAATGTGATCAAGGTACACATCGTTTGGGCTCCACGTGGTGTGAGCTGCATCCTGCTCATGTGCAGAAAGGCCACTCGTTAGTCTGCAATGGATCAGAACTTTTTAGAAAAGAAACAACTGCTCCCTCACCACAGATAGCTTGAGAAGCACCACTACACGGAATGCCTTTATAACATACGCCTGATTACCTACTGGATAATATTTCTTCCTTTAAATATATTCAGAAACATTAATACTTGCATTCCATCTTTTTTTTTCCTTACATCAAATTATTCGATTTTCTCTTGGCAGCACCACATATCGCGATTTGGAAATTCTAAATTTTTCTTGTAACTGATATTGACAGGTTTACCACTTCCTGGTGGCTTTCTTTTTGTTGTTGTTTGTTTGTTTTTTGCGGTACACGGGCCTCCCACTGCTGTGGCCTCTCCCGCCGCGGAGCACAGGCTCCGGACGCGCATGCTCAGCGACCATGGCTCACGGGCCCAGACGCTCCGCGGCACGTGGGATCCTCCCGGACCCGGGCACGAGCCCGTGTCCCCTGCATCGGCAGGCGGACTCCCAACCACTGCGCCACCAGGGAAGCCCTGGTGACTACTTTCTAAAGATTTTTCTTAGGGGTCAACAATCCTGTCTTTGGCATAGAGATTCTACTAAACATTTTTCAGAGAGATTTCCAGTATCAGAGAGTTTCTATTATAACATTATAATCTCTTTTCCCAGACCCCTCAGTACTCCATATGTCCCCTAAGACAGTTCCCATCTCATTACACTATAATTACTAGTTTAATTATCTGTTTTCTCTATTGGACTGTAACATCTGTAAGGGCAGGCACTATGTCTGAATTCTAGAATAGCTTTATCCCCAGTACCTACAGTAGTTCCTGGCTCACAATAGCTGTCCGATAAACATCTATTGAATAAATGAATGAATTCATTTTATATAGGTAAGTGAACTATAGGTGACAGAAAATCTGGAGGCCATCAACCGGAAAAAAGGAGAAAGTAGTACATGTTTCCTAAACAAGAGGACACACACAATGGTATGACTCTGAGTAGTGCATGTAAATGAGCTTTGTTCCAGAAATTCACATGCCTACCATCAGACAAAGCTAGGGAGACGGAAGTAGACTTCTGCAACAGAATACAAAAAAGGAAATGAAAACTAAGAAATCCAATAATTTATGATAAAAACAATAAGCACAATAAAAAGTTTCCTTCGAACTGGAATGCTTTCCCCCCACAATATTCCTGAACATTTACTGAGCACATGCTAAAGCACAGCGTGTGGCAGGGTGAGGGAGAAGGGTGGGGAGGCGGATGTGTTATCCCTGGAGCAGAGCTGACTCCTGTGTGAGCTAAAGGATTCTAAGTTTCGCTTGTTTTTTCTAGCTTGATGGAAAGAAAAAGTTTTCACATTGCTGCAAATCAAAAGTCTGACTGGTTGTTAACAACTGTCACAGCTTATTTAATATTTGATGATTCTGATTTTCTGACAGTTACAAGTTTTCCTCCTGCTCTGGGAGACTGGGCCCCTCAGGGCTCCCCTTGCTGCACTCATTCTGGTGGCTATACCTGTTGGGGTATCATAAATTCTGTGACAGAAGCACACACTGCATACAGGTAGTAAAGGGTCAAAAAAGACCCTCTACAGGACACTTATGGGTCTTAGCTAAAGCTCAAAAGCTTAGTAGCCATTCACCAGGCAGACACGTTTAGAAGGGTCACTTTCATTCACTAATCCAATACTTAGTGATACCCTACTATGTACTGAGTACTTACTGCATGCTCGCTCTGCACCCCCAGTGAACCCCCTTGGAAACGTATGCCTGAGTCTGTGTCTCATTCCCCACTAGACTAGAAGCCCTGGGACAGCACAGGCTACATCTCTAGGACCCAGTGCCAAGCACAGTAGTAACCGTTTGTTAACAGAGAAGAAAATAAGCTGTTTCATTTATGATTTACAAATGCTTTTGCAAATTTTGGTGGCTCTTTAATAATTACAGCATTCAGGTCAATTGCATTTAGTGTTTTTCAGGAGATTTCACTCCAAGTTTTCTCAAAAATATACAAATATTGTCATTTCTAATTCAAATGTGATACCTAAATTTTTCCCCTTTATTTAATCCTGACCTACATCACCTGTCTCACGAGACAAATGTTAAAGGTATACCAATTTACCACTTTGTATTAAATTACAAATTTGCCTTGAAGAGGGTTTTTATAAAACTATTACCCAAGTCCTATACGGTATGATTAAATAAGTCAAACTAGCCCTTAGGGACCTCTTACTCTGAAATGAAATTTTAGAGCCAAAGAGTGCGTGTAACCTTTACTGAAGTCATGTCTAAAATGCTAGTTTGAATTTAACAAACTAATGAGATCTCCTTAGAAAAGGCTAGTCATACTCTCTGATGTGAATACTTGTGAATTCCCTTCCCACCAAAAGGATCAACATGGAAATTATTTTAAAACAAGACTGTGTTTTTCAAAGGGTGCTGTGAGCCTCAAAGCTGGAGCCCATGCATCGAGCACTCAGGGTTTGGATCTGGCCAGGGTGTCAACTGGCCTTCAGGCCTCTGGAAATGTGGAAGAAAAGAAATAAGAAGCTTTTCAAAGGTGAGCCGAGGTGACCCCAATTATCAATCATTAATTTAATAAGCATCTCAGGGCTCCTTCTATGAGCCAGGCCCCATAATAAGCCCTGAAGCAACAAGATGATCAAGTCTCTGCATCCAACCAGCTCCTAAGCATTTATCATTTGCCGCATCTAAGACATCTGCTTAAAAACCAGTAACTAAATACATATATTTATTTAGCAGGAAAATTATTCAGTTTAGTTCAAACTGCGTATCTGAAGATTCTCTCAACTTATCTCCAAGAACAGCTGCCAGGATAGGGCACCGGATCAGAATTAAAGCCCAGAATTCTACTTCTACTTATGACACTGACATGCTGAATGATCTTGATAAAGTAACCTCAGATTTCTGAATTTCACCTCTTCATATTCAAATAGAAAAAGCAATTCTTCCTGTCCCAAATGCATTCTGAAGACTATTATCAGAAAAGTATGTGAAGCACTAAAAGTCTGACACAGGAGAAAAGTTTATCACTCTTACTGACTGACATCAAAGCCGCCAAAGAGGGAGATTTACTGTACACAGTAAAACCAAAAGATGGCATCATTAGTGAAGGAGTTAATGAAGTTGCCTCTTAAAGCTTTAAAATCATAACAAGTCTTACGATGTCAGTATTCAAGGCTGTGCTCAGTAAGAGAGGTGCTTGATGACGATGGTCCGGACCCTGTGCCCCAACTGTCCGAACTCCACCTCCTCCACCGTCAAGTTCATCCTGCGTATTGCCGCCAGAATAATCTTTCGGAAACTCATTTCCTTATACTACTCTCTCACTCAAAACAAAGTGGCTTCCCATTTTAAGAAATCATACGTAGGGCTTCCCTGGTGGCGCAGGGGTTGAGAGTCCGCCTGCCGATGCAGGGGACACGGGTTCGTGCCCCGGTCCGGGAAGATCCCACGTGCCGCATAGCGGCTGGGCCCGTGAGCCGTGGCCACTGAGCCTGCGCGTCCGGAGCCTGTGCTCCACAACGGGAGAGGCCACAGCAGTGAGAGGCCTGCGTACCG
>NW_006795096.1:1254213-1273360 GCF_000442215.2 Lipotes vexillifer | reverse complement strand
CGAAAAAAAAAAAAAAAAAAAAAAAAAAAAAAAGAAATCATACCTAAATTCCATTGCATGACTCTCCAAACTTTATACAATTTGTACATTTTATTTACTACTATTTCTAACACAGTCAGTGGAGCCTCTCTGCTGTTGCATAAACATACCACGTCCAACCCGACATCAGATTTGTTCAAGTTGGTCAAGTCCTTCCCGTCTTTTACAACTCCACAGTCCTTAGAGCGTGAACGTTCAAACAGTCTTAAAGGCTCACTCAGCAGCTTCCTGCTCTATAAAGCCTTCCTTATTTCCATCTTCACTGAATTTACTTTCCTTTAAAATCCTAAAATACCAGTATAAGTGTTTATCACAAATCCTCAACTAGTTTTTACCAACTCATGTGTTAGGACTCTATCTCTTATTTTCTGGGTGCTCACTACTGTGGGTAACAATGGTTAACACATAGAAGGAATGTGTTTACAGCCATGAAAACAAACAGGCTCACTGTGGAAAACAGATCAGCCCGCAAAGCACATTCACGCCCTAAATCCCTAGAACCTTTCTGTTACTATACAAGGCAAAAGGGACTCTACAGATCTAATGGGAAGATTGTCCTGGATTATAATGTGGATGGGCCCAATCTAATCACATGAGCTCCTAAAGCAGAGAAGGTGTAGCAGAAGCAAAGTAGAACATCCCCTTGAAGGAGGTTCAAGCTGCTGTCCCTGGAGAGAGGCCCATGAAAAACAAGAGAAGGAATGTGGGTGGCCTCTCTCGGAGCAGAGATCAGACCCTGGCTGAGAGCCAGCAAGGAAATGGGGTCTTCGGTCCCACAACTGCAAGGAACTGATTTCAGGGAACACCTGAATGAGCTTGGAAGCAGATTCATT
The DNA here is from genome assembly GCF_000442215.2 of Lipotes vexillifer. Taxonomy (NCBI): domain Eukaryota; kingdom Metazoa; phylum Chordata; class Mammalia; order Artiodactyla; family Lipotidae; genus Lipotes; species Lipotes vexillifer. Next base: position 1,272,488 of record NW_006795096.1, on the reverse strand, counting down.
CTCAGAGCATCCAGAAAGAAACACAGCTCTGCTGACACCTTGACTTTGACCTTGAGAGACTCTAAGCAGAAGAATAAGTCGAACCGTGATGTACTGAGACTTCTGATCTACACACTGTGAAATAATAAATGGGCATTGTTTCAAGTTGTTAAATGCGTGGTAATTTATTATGGTAGCAATAAGAAACTAATCTGCTCACAAATATGGCAGCGCAAGGTCAAACAAATATGGCAGCACAAGGTCAAACAAATATGGCAGCGCAAGGTCAAACACAGGCCAAAATGCAAATTCAGACAAGCTATCCAAACAGAAGCTAAATGCTGGTAAGTTGGTTAAAGGTAAACATGCCCACGTGAACAGAGCTAAAAGTAAAGAGCAGACAACATTCCAGTTTTTATTAAGGAAAACTTGAAGAGATCCCCATAGTCAAACTGGGTTTTAAAATAATTGGGTCAAATATATTAGAACTATAGTACATGATAAGGCTGTTTGCTCCAATTGCTTCTGAAACAAAGTGAGAAGTTTATACAAAATTTCTAAACATTCAGGCAAAATGTTTCAAAGAAAAGGCGAAACCCTTTTCTCTGACAGGATTAGGAGTACAGTCTGTAACACAAAACACAGCAAAGTTGAATAGCCCACAGAGAGACTGTTCACACAGCTTTGTTATTATAAATGCTATACTAACGAGATAACCTTCCAAAGGCTCAAGGGAGTAAACAGGTAACTGCACCTGATGTTCTTAACACACAAACTGGATATAGATATAGATAAATCAATGGGACCACAAAGCATTTATCTAGAAGCCCTAGAGGAACAGACAGTGAAACTATGAACTTGGTGGTCAAATCCTGACCATGTAACTTACAAGGTCACTGTGTCAAAGGCAGGTAGAGTGTGAACATAACCCCCACAGTGGGGCTCTAGAGAAGAGTCTGATAACTAAATTAAAATGCTAAGTATCAAGTTAACTGGCACAATGGCAAAAATATAATCAAAGGTAGTAACTTTTAATCTAATAAAAACCTTTTTAATTTTAAGTAACCTTTTTTTTTCTCCAAATGCAGAATAACACGCTCAATGGAAAAAACTTAGGGAACAGAAAAACTACATGCACAAATAAAATCATCAATAATCCCAATATCTAGAGGTAGTCAACATTATTAATATCCTATTAGATGATTTCCCAGTTTATTTATACAATCTTTATTCAAATTTATGTGTATTAATACCCTTTTTATAAAAATAGTATCATACTTTAAGGTTTACCATTATGGAAGGCATTTTCCACAACTTGAATTTTTAATCTCCTCATAGAAATCTATTGTGTGACTCTTTTATTCAATAATAACCTCTATTTGTGGAAATACAAGTGGGTTCAAATTTTTTCATCTTCTAAACATACTTCAATGCACACCTCTGAGGGTAACAGAGGCAAAATAAAACAGTGGCTTCACCATTCACTAGCTAAGTGATACTGGACAAGTTACTTAACTTTCTGTACCTCAACTTTTTAATCTAAAAAATGGATATGACAACAGTTCCTACCTCCTAGGGTTATGGTGAGTTAGATAAGTTAATCTATGTAAAATGCTTTAAAACAGCATCTAAAACACAGCAAGTGGTGGAGAGATGTTAGCTCTTATTGTTATTTCCTACAATAAATTCCAAGAAGCATAATTACTGGGTAGACAGGCTCACACTTTAAGAATTCTTAATATGTATTACTAATTTTTTTCCCAGAAAGGATAGTATGAAATAAGTTATTCACCTAAAGAAATATATTCTCTTGCCTCATATCAACACTGGGTAAACTATATAAACTCAGCCCATCTTCCAGGCAAAAACAATACTCTAAGTATAAGCATAAATACCTCACTAAAACACTGTGAAAGATTAATTATGCTTTGACAAAGCAAAGGCCTAAAACTATAACTTTAATTTGGCTCTTTAAATACCCTGGTAGCCTTCTGCACCAAAAAGAGTGAGGGCACTAAAACAGACTAATAAAATACAAAATGAATTACCCATTAGATTAAGAAAAAATATTGAGTCACTGGGTAAAGGTAGCACAATAATAAGAAATGTGTTTTCTGGGAAGAGCAATCCCAACTGTAGTGTCAGGTGCTAGGAAAGTGGGTCTTATTTGACCTAATGATGACCTAGGAGAAGAGATGCACAAGAAATTCTCTAGATGAGCTAGGAAGAGAAAGCACTGGGTGGTAGTAAAGTTCCAGGCTAATAGATCACGCAACATAAAAAAGCTGACAGCTTTATCAGAAGAGTGGTGGGTATCAACATGGACAACTCACAGGTAAGACAGTCCAGATAATAACAACCTACTCCAGAGATGACAGGCTCTGAGCTAGGAATCATGGAGGGTGACATATTCGTGGCTCCCTAAGCTGTCCTGGGCATTTCCTATAATGAAAAGGGCTCAGTAAGTTCCCGCAGGAAGCATGTACAAGTGACTAGTATCATCAGGAAGAGTATCTGAGACCCAGAACATTACCTGACTTCCTCTTCTGTGGAACCATGATGCATTTCTGTCTCTGACACTGTACTGAATTTGCATGGGTACAATTCAAGAGGAGACGTAGGAAATAAAACAAAAGTAAGCTAGAATAAAAAAGAGGGCAGAAGAGACCCACATAAAGATAGACTAAAAACGTTAGTGCTCTACAAAATGGAAGAGTAAACTGGGCATAATGGAAGTTTTTATGTAAAGACGCTTGAATTATGGGGCGCTCTCATAAACCTAAAAGTTGTAATTTCCTGACCACCAGAGCAACTGCTGATATTCTTTCAGAAGCAATTGCTTAGAAATAAGTTTCCTCCAGAAATGGTTCGAACTAGAAACCTTAAGTAGGCTCAGTAAGAGTTTTCATACATTTCTGAACGATGCATACAATATATAGGTCACAGAGAAATATCAGGGCTGTTTGCTTACAGCCCTAATCCTCTGAGATGACATAATCCATGTTTGTTTTTGGCAAACATACTAAAACACAGTGTCTGGTTCTCAACATGAGAGAGCGCCACTAGCAGGCTGCCCTGACCCAGCACAGCATTTCGCGGCTCTTGCTGAGTACTTCTTCATGTCCCCCAGTTATGGCTAATGAAGTCTGTTACAGCTAATGAATGCTTCAGGAAGTAAGCACTTTTCTTTCAACTAATGAATGCTTAAGGAAGTAAGCACTTTTCTTTGAATGATTTTTGTATCCATTTCTTTTAAAGTAAAAATATATAACACTGGACATATTTCAAATTGTTAACTGTCAGAAGATAACCAGAGTTCTTCACAAAAGTCTTCCATGAACTTTCCCAAATTATCGTTTATACAAACCCACAATAATCCACTTGAACGGCCATTACACCCTAATTAATATATTTTTAGAACACTTTGCAAAAGTATTGTTACTGGTACACTAAAAAATGAATTCCTTAAGAGGTCAGGGAAGCTCTAGAAAATACATCATTCAGAAATCAGGAGAATGTTTTCATTAAAGGTTTGACAAATATGTCTTCAATTATTTCTTAAAATATAAAATAGCTTTTTTAAGTAAAATATTTTAAAATTTCTTATTGTACTTTCAATTATTAGCCTGTGGCAAATAATTCCAACATATAAAAGTCAGTTTTGGGTTAAAAGAATATAGAATCATCCAGTAGGATGGTTTGACATAGGTAGATTGTGTGTGTGTGTGTGTGTGTGTGTGTGTGTGTGTGTGTGTGTGTGTGAGAGAGAGAGAGAGAGAGAGAGAGATTATTTATAGGTTCATGTATGTATAAACATTATATATATAACTAATTTACAGTATACATTATATGTACATATATAATATGTATAAGCTATATAACTTTTGTATATAGGTGCATAAATATATCACATAGGTGTATATACACATAGAGAGAAAGTTTGCATATATATCTTAAGCATTATACACACACATACCTATTTTGAAAGTGGACCAAAAAACAAGAATATATCTTTTGAGTTAAAGGGTAAGAACAGGGATTTCGCTGGTGGTCCAGTGGTTGGGAATCCATCTTCCAGGGCAGGGGACATGGGTTTGATCCCTGGTCAGGGAACTAAGATCCCACGTGACACAGGGCAACTAGGCCCTTGCACCACAACTACTGAGCCGGCACGCTCTGGGGCCCACACACCACAACTAGAGAGAAGCCTGTGTGCTGCAATGAAAGATCCTGTGTGCCGCAACTAAGACCTGACGCAGCCAAAAATAAATAATAAATAAATATTTTTTTAAGAAAAGGGTAAGAACAAAGGAGAGTTCTAAAATTTTCTTACATTTTTCCAACTTTTATCACTGAAGACTTAATACTTTAGTTCTCATCTAATGAATTAAAGGTATAAAATGAGGAATGAAATAATTACATGTGCAGAAAGCCCTTCTAATTACACTACATGAATATTTCCAAAGGTCAAAAATGAAAAATTTCAGCTAAGTCTCTTATACTCAGTGAAGACTATTTTTCATTAGTTTTGTTTCGATATTTAAAAATTGATCAAAATACTGTGATTTATAGCTTTGAGACTGTACTATTGGGATTTCTTAATAATGCATTTGTAACTTAAAGTAATTGGTAATTTGGGCCTTATGCACATGGACCTGTGCTAAGCAATTCATAAGGATGCAATTTTTGCCCTCCAGAATTTTGCTGATTAGGGGTACCTCTCCTTCCGAATTAAATTTAGACACAACAAAAAAATAGTAAATTTTCTTCTTTTCCTAATATACAGAAGTCTTTCCTCCTATGGGACTATTTCTCAGGATGGTCCCAAGAGTTAAGAGTCAGCTCTCAGTCCAAGATGTGCTCAACTTCCCAAGATCATTCAATAACACAGCAGAACGAGAAGTTGCTACACCTCTATTCCAGTCTCCTCCTGGCCAGTCCAGTGTGCCCCTTCTCTCACCTGTCCCCTGAACCCCCAGATATACAGAGATGTCAAGGGAACAACAGGGTTAAAGGTACCTTCCAAGCCCGATAATGTCTCATCCTGAATCTTTACATTTACTGGTGAAAATGGCCTAAGGGATTATTTTTCTTATTAGGATTAGAAATGTTTCCTTTGCTCTTATTACACATGAAATAAATGCTTCTTTGTATGTATGTAAGAAGAGAAATGTAAATAAGGTGGAACAGAGATGGCTACTTATCTAGCCCAATATCCATTCTTCCATTCCTCTTTAGCAATAACAGGCTCCTGAATTTCATCTGGGCACAAAACACCGTATCTTGTTCCATAGGCCTAACATTCAGCCAGTGAGAAAGAGTGCAAGTACTGTACAGCAACTTCCAGACACCTCCTTAACAGAAAGCTGAGCCTACACCATTCGCTCTGTTTTCCTTGGCTCTCTTCCTTCCTGCAAGCAGAAATGCATGAGAGCTGGATGAGAGCATCCATCTATGACAATGATATGCTATTTGTGGCAGAGTGGTGAGTCACAATGGAGCCTGATTCCTAATGACTGTGGACCCACCACACCAGCCCTGGACTACCTACCTCTCACAGTGTAAGAGAAAATTAACCTCTCTCTTGTTGAAGCCACATGGACTGTCTGTTGAAAGCAACCAAAGGTAATCTACCTGATACGTAAATTTTCTACAAATATATGTGTGAGTTTTAACCACGTATTTGTTTTCTTGTTGCATTAGCAGAAAACACACATTAACAAGTAAAAACATGTCCAAGAAACAACAGAAGATTATACAACATATTCAACTTATAAAATGCAGAAATGTCAATTGTAAATCTCTTGCAGAAAAAAGAAATCACACTTGGTAAAAAACTCCAGACAGTAAGTCTATAAACATTTGCTCTAAAACCTATCTCGTCCTTCTGCTCTTTCTTTATTTCTAAAATACTATTTTCTTTATATTGTACACCATAATTTCATGTTTCAGTCACATGAGTCTTAAGTCTTCATTAAGAGACATTAAACATGACAAAGATTTAAATAAAGAGATTTGCTATGTATAGACTATTTTTTAAATGTCAGTCCCAAATTGATTTATAAGATTAACACAATTCCAAACAAAATCCCAGAATTAAGGGAAAATGTTGATGTAAATATTTATCAGCTTTCTGGATGATGTTTCTATGTTTCAAAGAAATAGAAGAAACCATAAAAGAAACAAGTTTATCTACTCAGACCATATTTTTTAAAACTGAAAATTTGCAAAGTCAACTTAAAATCCAAAAGCAAATCACAAACCTAGACAAAATATTTGTAACAAATATGACACAATATAGATAGGTTAACTTCATAGCAAGTTAATAACAAATTAAGGACATGAAAAAGACAAGGAACGAAACAAGAAATACAAATGGATAATACATATTTGAATATTACATATTTGAATAATACATATTTGAATACATATTTGAATAATTTTCCATTAATTTTTCAAAGTACACCAAAACAAGAAGCCATGTCTCAGCTATAAAATTAGTGAGATTTTAAAAACAGAAACTTTATAATATTAGCAATCTAAGATTGAAAACCAGTGCCGTGTTTTCTTGCCATGCAAAGCAGTACAGCTAAGAGGATGCAAAAGCAAGGGCTCTGGAGGAGAAAGACCACCTGGGTGTGAATCCTGGCTCTGCTTCTGCCATCTTTTTGAGCTCCAGTTTTCCCAGGGATAAAACAGGGTTATCCCAGTACCCCCACACACAGGGTGTTTAAGAGGATTTAATGAGATAAAACATCAGAAAGACTAGGAATAAAAGGGCTCAATGTTAACCACTCTCATTTTTATTAGTATAATTATTGAAAAGCAACCTCATAATGTGTATGTAGACCCTCAAAAATGTTTCTATTCTCCAAACCAGTTACTTAATTCTGGGAATGTACTCTAAGAAAATAATCCAAAATACAGGCAAGGTTTTTATGCACAACTATTTTAATGGCAATGCTATTTATAATTTTTAAAAGGTGAAGATAACCAAGATTTCCAAGAAGAGGTGAATATTAAATCTCATGACAATCACACAGCTCTTACAATGACATGATGCATTTTCAACAACACAGGAAAAGAAGCTTTTATTGTGATGCTAAGTGGGGAAAAAAATAGTCACAAAATTATATTTACCCCAAGTCTCAACTACTCATACAAATAAGCTTGGAAATCATTCAGTTTTTCACTTAATCCTCCATCTACCATGTTAATTCTCTTTAAGCAAAACATCAGAATATCAGTACCCAGTTTCAATACTGTCACAGGACATAAAAAACCAAGCACTGCATTGTCAGCAAACACGGGAGAAGTGAAAACTTCAGGCAGCCAAGACATGACCAGTGACACCTATGGGGTAACAGAGTCTCTTCTGTGCAAATCGATTACACTTGGAGCATTCAGGCCCTGCTTCCTTGTGAAATTTTACACTCCTTGATACACTGGCTTCCTCTCCACCTCACACACTGCTCTTCTCTCACCTCATGATTAGCAGCACACAGTGGTCTGCAAAGCTGAATTCAAGCTGCAGTTAAAAAAAAAAAAATCCCCAGGTCCAAACACTGCAAAAACACTGTGAGATCTACTTCTGATAAGGCTGTCTCCTGAAAACCCTGGAGGCACGAGCTGTAACTGAGCCCTCCGCAGCCTACATCAGCGGCTCTTCTCAACCAGGCCTGCACCTGGGGCCACCTGGGGAGCTCTGACAAGTGCTGGAGGTCCCGATCCCCACACGCAGCCTGCGTTGGTCTAACTCATTCTACTCTCTAAGATTTAGACTCCACAAGCTCACTCCCCAGTTGTACTGGGGGCTCTCTCTACCCATCCTGTTCCTTTTCTTACAGAAATCCTACCCGGGGCCAACGGTAGAGGACACATGCCCTGTGTGATGGCTGCTGTGGGAGCCTGCCCGCACTGTTAAATGGAGGGTCACGTGGTGAGTGAAGACGCAGGCATGATGTGGGGAAAAGGACTCGGGGGCAGATCAGCTCTGCTCCTTGAGGAACCCTTGGAACACTCGGCTGACTGGCCCTTAGTTTTGGATCGGTAAAACAGAGATGACAGAAGAACCCCTAATATTGTGGTTTTAAGCATTTTATTTAATAAACCCTTAAACAGCAATGATTATGTGCCAGGCACCCTTAAGTGCTTTACAAATCATCATTCCCATTTTTACATGTGAGGAAACTGAACACGAAAAAGTGAAGAAACGCCTCAGGTCACATCTTGGCTGAGCTGGGATTCAAACCCAAGTAGCTCTGGCTCCAGGGTCAGCCTGAGAAGCTCCCATCACTAATATTAGAAACATAGCACAATTAGGAAAGCCTGAGAATCCATCCCCAAGCATATGTGCCAGTGCTGATACCTTGGGGGTCAAGTCATTGGGCACAATTCCATTACTTAATACGACTTAATCTTACTCAATATACTGACTGCTCCTTTAGGATGGATTGTGTATGTATGTGTGCACATTACCTCACAAGCATGCACACAAACACAATGTACACACATGCACACGGACCTCATTCCTTAGGCTACCATAAAATTTTGAGTTCATCACTGCTCCTGGCCTACTATGACTGCCATCACTGCTACAGCTATTACTAGAACATTCGATTTACTAAAACATTCTAGATGTGTTTACTCTTTAAGAGCAAAAGAATAAACTACATGCCACATTCAATAAAAGAAATAATCACTTCCTATAAATCTTATTTCTTCCTCTGTTCACCAAATATATACTAAGTACCTACTTATAGAATCAGTTCTCACTTACAACATAATTTGGGAAACAAAACGAGTCTGGGGCAAGGCCAATGCAATACAAGAGAGGGTTCTTGGAATTAGATGCCTAAGCTGCAGTCTCAAGAATGAGAGTGTCAGAGGGGCAAAGGGCGATGTTCAGTTCTATGCGGGCTATATACTGCGTTTGGAAGTCTGATGGACAGGGAAGGCGACAGCCAGTTAAGCTCAGAAAAAAGTATGGCCAGAAAAAAAATATTCGGAGAACACCAGCTTATGGATGAGAATTCAAGTTAGGGAACTACGTGACATTGCTAAGGAGGAGTGTGCAGAATTAGAAAAGACAAAGACCATGGACAATACTGCAGCAATCACCAGAATTTTATGCCTGATAAAAGTAAATCAGACAAGATAGGGATAGCCTTAAAGGGAAGAAGAGAAGTAGGAACTTACGATATCAAAAAAAAGGGAAGAAAGAATTTCAAGAAGTGTCAAATGCCACCAGAAATTAAGTGAGATTAGTATTGAGACAGCCTGCTCGTTTAAGCAATAGGGGAGCCATGAGTAACCCTGCGAAACGCTACTGCAGGAGAACTACTAGGTGAATGCAAGAATGAAACAGGTTGAGAATTAGGTGACAGCAGGTCCAGATATGGCTGTTTAAGACACGGGGAGATTAAAGCATATCGAAATGCTAATTGGAGGACATCAGCCCTGTAGGAGAAATAGAACATACAGGAGAAAGGGAGAGATCATCTATTCAATAGAACATTCAGCAAATATTTATTAAGCACTTACTATGTATTAGGCTTTGCTCCAGACTCAATGATACAAGAAAGACAGGAGAAAGTCTCTGCATTAATCAAGGTGACAAGGTATTAGCAAGTTAAATAATAATAATAAAGGGACTGCTAAACATTTCAAAATAACTAGCATTGGACCAGTCTTCCTGGAGTAAAAGAAAAAACTAGAAAACAAAACAAAATATGAGAAATGACTGTTTTCTGCCACAGACTATGATGCCCCAGAAAAAGGAAGCAAATGAAGTGAGCCCTAGAGCCACCTTAGGATTCTGCCTGGAGACATTTACTGGACTATGTTATGGGGGATGGGAGCCCAAGAATCTGGTCTTGTCGCTGAGGAGACGGAGATCAGAGGCGTCTGCGGAGCAGAACACTAGAAAGGAGGAGATTTACAGAGAAAGAAGGTCCAGAAACCTGCACACCATCCCCTTGGCTCCGTGTCTGAATACTAAACTGTGCATGTGCAGGGCGAGGTTAGAAGACGTAAGGCAAAAACCAGAAACTGGGGAGCAGTAAGCTGGACACCACTGCAGTGTACACAGGGTCAGAGGACATCGGAGTCCCACTGGAACCTCCTTAAACACCAGAGGCATCAAGTAGAGACCTCTGAAGACCATGAATTAGAATTAGAGCTAAAACACTGCTATAGTACAGACCACTGTTCACCCACCAATCAAAACTCAGAAGCCAGGCTTGAAGAGGTCAAGTTGACACACGTGTAATTTAGCTTGCCACCAGAAATAAATAAATGCTTTTAAATGAAAATGTAATTAATCAGAAGACAAATCAAACAGTATAAACAGATGCAGCAACGACAGAGATGATAAAATTAACAGACAAGGACTTCAAATGAGGATTTAAAGGAAAAAACATAATTAATTTCTATGAAAATACAGGGAAAAAGAGCTGAAAAATACAACACCTGAAATGAAAAAGTGACTGAATGTGCTTAAAAGCACATAAACATAGGAGAAGAAAAGAACAGTAGATTTGACGACAGGGCATTAAAAACTACAGACTGAAGCACGGGGAGAAAAAGAGCCTGAATGAAAGACATAGTCACAGTAATCAATCAATATGCTCTACCTGTCATTGGAGTCCTGGAAGAAGGTGGAGTATTTAAATTTGGGAAATTGAAAACATAAATCCACATATCCAAAATGCCTTTAAACCCCGAACAGAATAAAAACCAAGAAAACACACCAAGGCATTAATAATTATATTTCTGAAAACTAGTGACAGACAAACTCTTACAAAGCAGCCGGAAGAAAAAAAGAGAAAATAGATAAGAGATATTACTGATTTTTCTTAAGAGACAACACAAGTCAGAGACAACACAAGTCAGAGACAATGGAAGAAAATCCTTCTCTTTCAGAAAAATAAATAAATAAATAAAACCATGACCTTGGGATTCTAAATCCAATGAAAATGTCATTCAAAAATAGAACCAAAAAAATGTTGAGATAATTTGATTTCAAAAGACCTGAACTGCAAGAAAAGCTAAAAGTTCTTCAGGTAAAAGAAATATGTTATAAAATAAAAGCCTGGAACTACTAAAAGCAATAAAAAGTACTGTAAATGGTAAATATGGATAAATTTAAATTGAATTTTTCTTATTCTTTTAATTTCTTTAAACAGAGTTAAAAGCAAAAATAAAAAATAATTGCAGAGCTTATACATATGTAAAAAAATACGTGATGGTAATAGCATAAAGGGCAGGAAGGGGGAATAAAAATGTACTGCTTTGGTTTATTATCTTTTACATGAAGGGATATAGTATTTCAAGATAGACAATAAATTAAATATGTGGACTGTAAACCCTAGATTAACCAGTAAAAATTAAACAGCGTTAGTTAATAAGGCAAAAGAGAACAGGTAATACTTTAAAATTCTGAAACCAAAGGAAGGTAAGCAAAAAGGAAAATTTCTACTTTATTTTTTTCAACTACATATAACCTGTGCTTTTTAAAGAAAATTATTCTAATGGTCAAAGGTCTTACCATATAGAAAAAGAGCCAAATTAAACATCTAGAGGTGTAACACCCCTTGAAATGTTATATGTTTTACTTGTTTATTTATTTACTTATATTATTATGTGAGGCATATAAGAGGTGCTCAATTAATACTAGGTTGAACGAATAAATCAAATTCTTATAAATGGTGGTTCCTGCCCTAAATATCTACTCCCCATTAATTTATTTTTTAAAGCAGTACAATACATTTTCCAAACAAAATCATATGTGGAACTACAACCCATATAATGAATAAAAGAGGGACTTATAAGTTGGAAGAAGGCCTGGGGGCACTTGAGTTCCCTGTCACTTACCTTCCCTATCACCCATGGCAACCCCAAATACATCTCTGTGACACAAAAATGGCCCATGAGGCACAGTCCAAAAACTTCTGTTTTACATCATTTTACTGACAACTACGAAATAGCTGGGTTTTAAGAAAGGACTATTGAGATATGTCATATACCATAAATTTTAGCTGTTTAAAGGGCACAATTTAATGGATTTTAGTAAATTCTCTGAGTTGTATCACTATCACAATGCAATTTTAGGATATTTCATCACCTCAAAAGAAACTTCAATTCTGTTAACAATTAATTCCCATTCCCCACCTCACTCCCAGCCCCAGGCAACTAGTATCTTTCTCTCTATATTAGATTTGCCTATTCTGGACCTTTTATATAGACGGAATCAAACAATATGTGGTCTTTGTGTCGTCTTCTACACTTAGTATAATGTTTTCAAGGTTCTTCCATGTTATAGAATGTACCAGTATTTCATTCCTTTTTACTGCTGAGTAACATTGGATATACCACATTTTATTTACCAATTCATCAGCTGATGGACATTAGGATTGATTCCACTTTCGAGCCACTATGAATAACACTGCTAGGAACATCTGTGCACAGATTTTTGAATGGATGTATACTTTTTCTTGGGCACACATCTAGGAGTACAACTGCTGGGTTATATGGTAATTGTATCTTTGACATTTTGAAGAACTGTCGAACCGTTTTCCGAGAGATTGTTTTTCTTTTGTTTCCTGTGCTTTCAGAAACTACTGCCTAACCCAAGGTCTCAAGATTTACTCCTATGTTTTCTTCTAAGAGTTTTACAGCTATAAGAAAAACTTTGAATTATTTTTTATACAGGTGTGAGGCAGGGATCTGAACATTCTTTACACATGTGTACACAGCTGTCTCAGCATAATTTCCCGAAAAGACTATTTTTTCCTCCATTTAATTGTCTTAGAACTTTGGTTAAAAATCAATTGACTAGGGCTTCCCTGGTGGTGCAGTGGTTAAAAATCCGCCTGCCAATGCAGGAGACACAGGTTCAAGCCCTGATCTGGGAAGATCCCACATGCCGTGGAGCAACTAAGCCCATGCGGCCGCAACTACTGAGCCTGTGCTCTAGAGCCTTTTAGACACAGCTACTGAAGCCTGTGCGCCTACAGCCTGTGCTCTGCAACAAGGGAAGCCACCACAACGAGAAGCCTGCGCACCGCAATGAAGAGCAGCCCCTGCTCGCCGCAGCTAGAGAAAGCCCACACACAGCAATGAAGACCCAATGCAGCCAAAAATAAAATAAATAAACAAATTTATTTTTTAAAAAATCAATTGACTATAAATGTAAAGGTTTATTTCTGTTCTTTCAATTCTATTCCATTGATCTACATGTCTTTCTTTATGCCAGTCCCACACTGTCTTGATCACTGTAGCTTTGCAGTGTTTGAAACTGGGAAGTGCACATCCTCCAACTGTTTTTTTTTTTCAATATTATTTGGTTATTCTGGATCCCTTGTATTTCTATGTGATTTTAGGATCAGCCTGTGAATTCTGCAACACTGACAGAAAGATTCAGCTGGAATTTTGATATGAATGTGTTTGATCTGTAGATCAATTTGGGAAACGATGTCACTTTAACACTATTAAGTCTTCTGGTCTATAAACATGCCCTGCCTTGCCATTTACTTAGATGTTCTTGCATTGCTTTTTAACAATATGCTTTATCATTTCCAGTGAACTAGTCTTGCACTTCTTTATATTTATTCTTAAGTGCTTCACTCTTTACTGCTATCATAAATGTAATTGTTTTCTTAACTTCACTTGTGGATTATTCATTGCTGTATACTGTGTTTGACAAGATTCAACCATCACTGGCTGAAAATGAATGTACTGAAATATTATGAATACCATAGGCCAAATAATCCAATTTTTCCAAATACAATTGCTGCAATTCCTGAATCTTAATTAACATTTTCTTACTCCCGGTTTTTCCCTACAGCTGATAAATTCTTCAGAAACTTGTAATTATGTATAATTTAAATATTTTATGTTAATATTCACTTGCCATTTGCAGAGGACAAGATTGCGGCAAGCATGCCACTATCTCCATGTAATTTTAATGAAAAGAAATCCAAAACATTGGATGATACAATTATCTAGTCCACTGTACCGAACATAATACATAATATTAATGATAGTATCATCTATTTAGGTAATTCCAATTCTAAGAAGAACAAAATATTTCACAAACATTAGTTCATTAATCCCTACAATGATTTGGTAGAATCAGGATTAACATCTTCATCTCAGCTTTATAGCCTAGAAAAGTGTATTATAGAACAAATAAACAATTTGTGCAAGGCCTCTCAGAAAATCAGAAGCTGGAGCCGATTTCTATTAAAAATGCCCTTTCATTTGTCAAAAAATATAGGTGTATGCTCATGCAACATATGCTGTCCTGAAAATGCATGTGACTCCAAATGTTGTATATATAATCAGGATTTAAATGTGTTAAAGATACTATTAAAATAAATCATCTTATGAAACATTTTGTTAAAAAAATTTATTAAAACAATGAATTAAAATTCTGAAGCAGCAATCTCCAATTAATGACCCTTGTGTACACCTGAATTTTCATTTCATAGTTTTGTTTTAATGGCAGTGACTAAACCATAATTTTAACATTAATTGGTTAATTCACAGTAACCAAATGACAATGAGCTTATGCATAAATGGAATTTTTACTAAAGGCTTTTCTATCACTAGAAGTCCAACTATATAAAAACATATGAAGTTATAAAGAAAAAACATCTCTGGCCTGGGAGGGCAAAACAACAAGCAAGAATAAGGATAAGTTAAAATGGTTACACAATACTTGAAATTTCCAAATGTCTGTACATCAAAAGGAAATCATAATATGAACCTTGGAGAACATCAAAAGTAAGAAGTCCTCAAACACAGTCTCCCATTAGTTTTGAGAACTTGTAGACAGTCTATAATTTTGCAAAAAGTCAAATGACTGTCCTACTTCAGCAAAAATAAAAGGAAGATTATGATCATTATGGACCAGTAGTATTTACTTCAGTAACTAGGAAGATTAGAGAACAAATTAATAAATAAATCATTTTATAGTCAGCTAGAAAAGTACACATACTGGATCAACTGAAATGGTTAAGAAAAAACAAATTACTCCAGAAAATTTGCATTATTACTTCATCTACTTAGAATTCCATTACATGAATACATCATGTTTCCAGAATACATCCAAGAACACAAAATAAACAAAAACATGTTTCTAGGTCACCAAAACAGATGCCAAAAAATCCACACATTTAAAGCATTTTATGCACAGGCCAGTCCCTTAGGCTGTCACTCAGGATTTAATTGTTATAATTTCAAACAATCCTAATCAGGTTCTTCCCCCTGACTCCCTAGCTTATAGAAAATTGCAAACAGCAAATTAGAGAAAGGGAAAGGAAGAAAAAGTGGCAACAGCTAAAATCGAAGCAAGTGACTGAAGTGATCTTCTCTAGGGTATCTAATTAGTCCAACAGGAATTCTCTAAAGATACTAATGTCCAAGGTGACACAAAAAGAGCTCAAGTAGATCACCCTGCAATGAAACTTCAAGTTAAAATGTCCCACCCACATGCTTAGCACTTTCAATCAACTTTTTTAGCCTGCTATTTGGCATTATAACCACACATATAGGATTAATAGTCGTCTAAGGAAAGACTTCAACAGAGAAGTTAGAAATCAAAACAACCATTAAAAAAGAAAAGCAACTTTTGGAAAGTAAAGGCTATGGAGAAAGAAGAAAAACGACTTTAAAAATCTATCATTAAAATTCTCAGAGGTACGAAAAAAATATTACATGTAACCAATAAGAACAGGATGCTATAAAAAGGAAAAGAACAAAAAAAGAACTCTTAAAAATTAACAGCAGGATAGCAGGATAAAAGGAAGAGCTGGAGAATGAAGTTAAAGCAATCTCCCAGAAAGTAGAGCAAAAATTCAAAGAAATGCAAAATTAAAGAAAAGAGAAGAAATAGAGGGCCAGTCCAGGAGGTGCAGCATCCAAATAACAGGAATCCCAGAAAGAAAGAACAGGAAAGAAAAACAATGGAGAGAAAATCATTAGTGAAATTTTTCAGGAAAACTCAGAACTGACTCCACCTAGGTATATCATTGTGAAATCTCAATTCACTGGGGGAAAAGAGAAGTTCTTACAAATAGCCTAAGAAAACCACAGGATCACATCAAAAGAATTAAGAAACGGAATGGCTTTTAACTTCTCAACAGTAACAATGGAAGCGGGAAGACAAGGGAGCAACACTTTCATGTTACTGACAAAAATTATTTCCAACTGAGAATTCTCTATCCTTCGATCTAAGAATGGGGGTAGAATAGCGACGTTTTTAGATGTGGAAGATCTCAAAAAAGTCATCTCCCATGCAGCTTTATCACAAAAAATACTGGAGTATATGTTCCACAAAAGAAAGTAACCTAAAGGGAAATGTGGGATTCAGGAAGCACAAGATCCAGCATAGAGAGAAGCAAATGGAATCATCAAAACACAGTGAAGAATGATTATTGGATCAGAACTGTGAGACAAATATACAGAGACCTGATGCCATTTCAGCAATGTGACTAATGCAGTAGACATGCTGAGGGCTATCACCACAAACCCCATCCCTCCCCACCCCCACCCCACCCCCTTTTTTAACCACCTTTTCAACCTGAAAACAAAATGCTCAGGTGAGCCAGACGCAGACTCTTATCTGTACTTTGGCTCATCCTAACCACATGTTAATGAAGTTCCTACTCAATTCCCCACCAACTCCCAATCCCACCTTGAAGCCTTTATCCACTGAGGACTTGCTTTTCACCCTATGATGGCTACTTTCGTCTACTCTGGAGAGCTGTGGTGGCCATAGTGAACTTAGAAACAGAAAATAGAGAAGCACGCATCCTCTCTTACCATATTTCTGTCAGGCATCTGACACATGACTCGCACATCAGCCCTGCCAATTTTTCTGATTATGGTAAACCTTATGCTTCCCAGAACTCGTTCATGACCTTGAGCATTAACTTCCCCAGAAGGGGCTCTGTAAACTCCCAGGAAAAATGAAGCGCAGCTATGACCCAGAGACTCAGTTCAGTTTCTCAAATTATGGAGACCACAGCGGCAACATTGCCTTTCCCTTACACAGCTGGATGTACAAAAGTTACTCAATTTTTCAAAACAACAAACAATAAATTGTTTTATGCAAAATAACCATATGGTGGTTACCCTGTAAAGAAGAGCAGGGAAACACCTTGGGTTTACTTCTGGGTGTGAGGGAAAGAGAAAAAACAGGGAATGAGTCCTCAGTGGGCCTCTAAGACATTGATAATGTTATTTGCTTAACCTGGAAGTTGATTACTTAGGTGTTCATTTTACTATTACTCTTTAAACTATAATACACATTTTACACATGCCTCCCCATGTAGTATACGTCTCACAATTTAAAAAAAAGAAAGTAAAAATAGAAAAAAAGGCTAAGACATTAAAGAATAATTGGTTAATAAACTCCATTTTAACGAAGCAAGTTAGTGCTTTATTAAAATGACTGAAAGCTACAATGACTGGAAAGCTATAGCACTTTCATATAAAGGTGCAATGTAGCAGAGAGTTACAAAAAGAGTGATAAATATCTATCAAAAAAATAAAAAACAAAATGTAAAAAAGAGGAGGTAGCTTGACAAGGCATTTATCCAGGTTAATGTTGTATATATGACCATTGAATTAAATCAAGGCCTAAGATAAATTTGAAAAGATGTCCATCTTAAAGAACCAATTTAGTGCTGCACTGGGTACAATTTCAGCAATTCAGAAAACCAGGTTTTCCAAAATAATTGCAGAGGCATCATCGTAACCAGGAACTGTAGAAATGGAACACCTGACTAAAATTCACTTATTTTATGGCGTGACACGCAACATCAGATTTTAAAAAACAAAGTACAAAACATCTGCATTTTGATTAAACTTTGGATTTCCACATATTCTTAATTAACCAGTAAGAGTTGGCTCCAGATCAATGGGATTCATTCCCGAATTGATCTCTACCTGCCCTTATGGCCACTGGGTCCCCTGATGTGCCCTGGAAGCAGGATAAGAAGTGCCCTTCAGAGGAGCCCAAGAGAAAGGTCTGGGCTGGAGATAACCATGTGGGAGCTGTCAGCACACAGACAAGTGACAGCTGAGGTCTTGGCTGTGGCTCAGGTTATCAAGAGCGTGTAAACAAAAGATAACGCGTACAGGAGGAATTCCAGCACTGAACAGGCAGACAGATGAAGAGGCAGGTAAAAGACTGAGCCACTGTGTCAGTGATACTTGAGGAAAACAAAGTAAGAGGAAGATTTCAGAAGCAAGAGAGGGGAGAAGTTCAAGAAAGGCAGGAGTAGTCA
>NW_006795096.1:1245323-1254203 GCF_000442215.2 Lipotes vexillifer | reverse complement strand
CAGCAGGAAAGTAAATGTTTTCCTCACACTGAGCTATGCAGTACGTTAAGCACGCGACATATTACTTCACTTAATTCTCCCAACGATGCATTGAAATGGGTACTATCATCACCCCACGTTCTAGACTGAAGAGACTCAGGGAGGTTAAGTAATGAGCTCAAATCTAGAAAGCTGGTAAATAAGGAAGCCGATCCTAACACCAAACTCCACGTATGTTTTCAGCTCCTGAAAAATCTAAAAAGAGACATAAACTCAAACTATAAGTGCACATTCATATACAGTCTGCAAAGTATAAACTATTATTCACAAAAGCTGATGTTTTTCAAGGCTGGCCACAAGTATTTTCACCCCCAAACCTCACACAGGAAAGAAACAAGGCTTAATTTTACAAATCAGTTCAAAACAAGTTTCAAGAATAATGACTTAAAACTTCAAATTAAATGTAGGCCAGTTTAGCCTCAGGGTTTCAAATGACCAACTTTCAGAGAGCTGGTTCCTTTAAATCAATTATGATCGATATAAACCAGATGGCTGGACTGTCAAACTGGATAGAGCTGTCTGCATGATAAGGTCACTGCATCTGTCACTGGGAGACTTTGGAAAAAGTGTCACATCCAGAAACTCAAAAACCTCACAGCCCATACATCTGAGAAAAGTCCATCAGGGATTAAGATGTGCAGTGAGGGGATTAGATGAGGTTACAGCGTTTGACAGTGTTTGTCTGTCAAATTATTGTTTGCATTTTTATTTTGGGAGTAAAGAATGGAAACAAAATCAAAAGCTCTCCACAGCCTAAATAGCATCTAAGGGGTTTATCAAGGTATGTGATTCTATTCCTTCATCTTTAAGCCACTTTTTACTCCATCTTACTACAAACAATATAATCTTAACAGGCGCCACACTGTGTCTGATATCAGGAAGGATATTACCATAATTAAACGTTATTTCTGTGAGGATATGTGTGTTACAGGTTGAGACAAGATCATATATAGTAGTATTATATTGCAATTTGCAGAATCCTCTCACTCCTGCTGCTTCAGAAACTCACTCTGGAATAGCAATGACCGGAAAGCTACTACACTTTCATAATAAAGGTGCAATGATGTCTATAGCAGAGGGTTACAAATAGAGTGTTAAACATCATCTATCAAAAAATAAAATGTAAAGAAGAGTAGGTAGCTTGACATTTCCCACAAATACTATATTTTTTCACACAGGTCTATAGCCCCAGCCCCCTTGTGTTTGTTTCTATTCCGCCCTGGGGATGCCTATCTTCGGGGCAAAACAATCTAAAAAATAAAAAGAGTAACCACTGCGCTCATGTAGAGGTAATGTGCTTACAACAGAAGCATTATTCAGGATCTCTCTTTTAAGTCATAGATTAAAATAAAGCCTTAAGAATAAGCACTGTCTTGTCTGTTAATAAACATTCTTATCTAGAATGATTTCAACTCTCACATATTTGTTGTGGACATTTTTCACTGGAAAAATGGCATGACCAACACCAATAATTATTTAATTATTCCATGCTGAGAACATAAAGGGACAGAAATGCAAATCCGGGGACTCAGATTGCTTCACACCCACAGTTAGATTAGGTGACCTCTGAAGAGCAGTCTGGTCAGGCACTACTAACCTAACTGTGAGAGGTGAAAGGATTTTTATCTCCTAGCCTGTAGAAGAAATTAGCCACATGCAGCTTGGATTTGGATACCTTCACTACACTAAATGAATTAGCCAACGGTCCACTCTTTCTGCTCTCAGAATGTAACAAATGAAACGGAATTGAAAAGCAAAATATTTGAAGCACAGATATTCTTCACAAAACAGAGAAATTCAACATGCGAAAATTCACTGTTTTGAAATTTACTGAGCATAAACCAATGTATTATACTTGACCTGAATCCTCACTATTTTAAATTTTCACCTTCACCATGCAACCTATATCCAATTAACTCATTCGTTAATGTAAAACAGTATTATTTTCCGTATATATTATAATTAGGAAGCAAAACAAGATAAAGTAGGTAAGACAGCTTCCTTCTATAATGCTGAAAATATAATGTTAAAAATAGGACTTCATACTGTGACAAGTTATAGAAACTTTTAAAACTTATGTATGTATAAGTGTACGTTTGAAAAAAGATAGAACAGCTTTATTCGGAATTCCCATAAATGAACTGTGGGAATTGCGAACACAGCTACAACCATGAAAAGAGTAACAACAGCAGCTAAAATATACAGCACATGACTGCATACCAGACACTATCCTTGAAGCTCCAGAAATGCTAACTTGTTTGTTCCTGCAGCAGCCCTGTGAGATACGTACCATATCACTCCCACTTTAGTGATGAGGAAGCAGGTCTAACAGAGGTTGAAGTCATGCAGCTACTTACTCTGTGCTAGAGCAGGAATTCAAAACCAAGCCGTGTGACTCCAGAGTCCAAGCTCTTAACCACTATGTTATACTGTCTCTATTCCTTGGAAAAAGTTTATCAATAACTTTATTTTACAGTTGAGATCCTATTTGATCTTCACAGCAACAGTCCACTGAGAAAATATGATAAATATGTTCTAATTGCGTAGAAAAATTTCCTGGAATGTATGAATTGAAATTTTGAGAAGTATAGCTTAATAGATCCACACTAGAAGAAGATGTTAACTCAAGAGACAGTGGTCTGTTATTTCCTTGGCTTCAGTATTGTAAAAGAGCCTCCAGGCACTGAGAACAGAACGTGCCAAGGCACAGGTTTGTGGTAGGACACAGCCCACTGGGGAGACCAAGGTGCTGCACGGCGGGAGAAGGCAGTGGAGGGAGCCAGACTGAAAGAGGGATGCAGGAATCAGATGACAGAGTAGTTAGCAGGGGTCTCTGTGGGAAGCATGACATCATCACTATCATTTTAAAAGGAACAGTTATGTCAACACTGTGGAAAGCCGAAACAAAGGGAAAACATTTACAACTGTTACATGTTCCAGCTGTTGGCCTGAACTAAGGTAACAGAAAGGGAGAAAGGGGTCTCACTGAGATGACAGTTCTGAGGAAAACATAATGTTGTGATCAACAGGCTGTGGATAGTAAGAAAAGCACTGAGAGACCCTAAAGCTTCAAACTTGACAGACCGGTGGTGGTGTCCCCATTAACCAAATCAGGAAACACCCCTGAGTAGTAGCGCTTCAGGGACACGGAGAGAAGTCGTCTGTGTTGTTTGTTTTAAGTGCCTTTATTACAAATTTTAAATCTGGGGTAGTCCTTTTTCCCACCCAAAGAGTTCATAAATAGAGACAGCAGAGCAAGTTCTGTATTTTAAAACATCGTTTATGAATAGGTAAAAGCTGACACAGCCATCAGTCCAACTTCTACTAGGCAGTGCACAGTACCAAAGCTAGTAAGCCTGCCTCACCATCCAGAATTTATGGGTTAATTCCTATGCTTAACAAGGAAGGATAAAATTTATATGGTTCAAAAGGAAAAATCTATTTCCAAAAGACACTCCTGGATCAGTCCCCAAGTTTTCCACCTGAGGTGATACTGAGTTTTTCTGTCCCACTGGCCCTTAGTATTCTCCCCATACATACTACTATTATTCTCTATCTCTTTTTACACAAATGTGTTCGAGTGACATTAAGGTTTCAGGTTCTCACAAGAGAGAAACATCGCTAAACATTAACCTATAAGAAACAATAGTCTGGGACTCAAGCAAGAGGTTGGGTTGCAGATGGAGAGAGAGAGACACACACATGAAACCACAGGACCAAGGAGTCAGCACCTGGTAAGAGGAGAAATCCCCACATCACTTCCTGCAAATGATAAATGTTTCCCAAATAAAGTATATGGAGTAATCTCTGAATTATGCAGCATAATCAGTGAATGAGGTAATCCAAATAGGTGAACTGTACAAACATTTGCTCTTATCGTTTTAAACATTAGGTTAAAATTTTAATGACTTTGGTGGTCTTCCCAATATATTGTCTTCTTTAATAAAGTACATAAAACTTAACCCTTTTTCATAAATTTATAATTTCTAACACTAATATTCTTACTATAACATAATGTTATGATATCCTTGTAAGTTATTATTGGCTCGGAGTTATTTAGCACCACCCTAAATATCCCCGGACTATTATAACTCCTTCCCTCTCTTCCAGATATGATTCGCCCATTATTTCTCATTGCCCCATCTTGCACTACTTATCACCTCCCTCCAAATTCCTATCTTTAATCTGGACTATAACAGAATAACATATAGCAAAGCTCGTTAAAATCGTATATAAGGTAAGTATAGTGATTCAAGATAAAAAAGCATAAAAGTCTTCCTATTGCAAAGAAAAAAAGTTTTTTTTTTTTTTGTTTTGTTTTCCGATACGCGGGCCTCTCACTGTTGTAGCCTCTCCTGTTGCGGAGCACAGGCTTTGGACGCGCAGGCTCGGAGGCCATGGCTCACTGGCCCAGCCGCTCCGTGGCATGTGGGATCTTCCCCGACCGGGGCACGAACCCGCGTCCCCTGCATCGGCAGGCGGACTCTCAACCACTGCGCCACCAGGGAAGCCCGAAAAAAAGATTTTATAATAGCTATTTCGAATGTTGAAATGAGAAGGAGGTGTTTATTTGCTTTCTCCTAGGTCCTTGAAATATATCTGAATTCTAAATAAATGGGATTAAAGTTTAGTAAAAAAAATCTAACTTTTCAAAACTCACCTAAGGATAATACAGAAGCTTGAACTGATACTTCCAATTCAAACTAGAAGGCTGGATGAAGGATTTGTAATGGAACTTTGGTGCCAATTCAATCTGGTCATTCCATGTACAGACAGATTCAGACTGATCTACTATAGGAAATCCAATGTTCCATAAGTCAGAGGCCATGTCATAAGTGAGAAAGGATGATCAAATGCAGGATTTGTGAGCTAACACAAGAATAATTCTCTTAACCTTGCAAGAGAGAAACAAACTGAAAAGCCCTAACAATGCAAAAGCCCTGACTCATGAAGATGAGATTCATAAAATTCTTCCTATAATCCCTCCTTGCCTTTAGTTAAATAAAAGAATTATCCCAAGAAAATCAAATTTCTTGATTAATTATGACTATTTTATCTGTGTGGGCACTTCCTGGTAAATATGTATAAATTAGAAATAAAGGAAACAATATTCTGTAGTGAGAACAGCACACTACCCAGGAAATATTCTTAATTTTCTTTTTTGAGAACAAAATCCATAAGCATCATTAAAATATGATTATTACAATAACTGAATGAACAGAGCTCTAGACTTGAAGACTAAAAACTCAGTTTTAGCTCTCAAGTAATGTCAAGGATGGATAAATAGATGTTAAGTAGGTAGGTAAACAGACACATATTTAAATCTTCTCTTGGAACACGGTACATGCATAAACTACTTATTATTTGAATCCCATTAAATTCCCAGTGTTTTCCTGGCTCATCTAAAATATAAAAATTTTAGTCATTAGGCAACTAAAGGCTGAATTAAGTTCTATGTTCAATCAAGAAGAGCAGGCTGGGCTTCCCTGGTGGCACAGTGGCTGAGAGTCCGCCTGCCGATGCAGGGGACACGGGTTCGTGCCCCAGTCCGGGAGGATCCCACATGCCGCGGAGCAGCTGGGCCCATGAGCCGCTGGGCCGCTGGGCCTGCGCGTCCAGAGCCTGTGCTCTGCAACGGGAGAGGCCACGGCAGTGAGAGGCCCGCGTACGCGTACCGGAGGAGAAAAAAAAAAAAAAAAAAAGAGCAGGCTAACAGCTGCATCTTTCTGTCAATGAGTTGGGACTTTGTTTTATAATTACAGTCTTAATAGGATGTCAGGATGTTACATAACAAACAGAACTTCAGTCAACCAGAGAGCAACAGGGCGCTTGTTAAATGTGAACTGCTGAGATACACGATGAAGTTTGCTGTGTTGAGGAGGCGGAGGAACTCTGATGAAGAACTGCCCAAGGCACGCCTGCTGGCCACCCGTTCCTTTACTAAGATCACCCAACTTCACAGACATCTGTCAGACACAAGCTTTCTAATTAGAGACATTACCCTTTAACTCACAAATCTGCCCTCACGTATAATACATTTTAGCAGGGAAGAAAGTCTGAGATGAACAGAAAAGACTTTTGGAAATGCTCAGGATTTAAATAAGCAGTTATTATAGTTTCCTCATGTCTTAAGCTCCTAAAAGGCATCTATTAGAGAAAATTTAAGTTTTATCCTGCCAAATGTCCAAATCACATTTGGCTTTGAAAATGAAATCGACACCTTGAGTTGTATCCAGAAACCAACAGGGAGTCAATGTAAAATGGAATAAAAGGTAATGTGTTCCATATGGATAGAGGATTTTAAATGCCTATATGTTTCATAAGAGGACCTGTATTCACTGCATCAACTAAGTGGTGGTCAATAAGATACTTTTATCTATGCTAATTACTATTTCTAATTCTTAAATTTAAATTCTGTTCAAGAGTAAGAACTCTTTAAATGGCTACTTTATACTTCGATTACATAACTGTTGGCATATAGTAGTTGGCTTGCAAACAACGTTGGATTTATTGCTCTGATTCATTTAAAAAGCCATAACACTCAGGTAACTTTCAGTAGAACAATGAGACAATATCTAAAGTTCTACCTCAACTAAGAATGCCTAATTATTACTAATTATTACTAATTATTGCCTTAATTAGTTGCTGCAAAAAGACTTCAGGAGAGATACAGCTATATGCTTATTTCTTTTTCTAAGTAAATCTCATCAGGCAAAATTAGGTAATTCTGCAGAAGACTGCTATCACAATGGTTTATGAATGGGGGGAAAAAAGAAATGCTTTAATCTTTAATTCATTTTATAGACAACTCAACATTTTTCAGTAACATCTACCCTAAAACTGCAACAACTGCATTATTCAAAGCTCTAAACCAGTGGGTCTCATATTTGGCAGCATACTGAAATCATCTGGACACTTTCAAAATACTGATGGCCTGGGTTCCACCCCAGAGGCTCTGACAGGGATCTACATACAGCACTCCATATTGTGGTATTATGATGTGAAGATACACTGACCCACCATGACGCAGTCTCATCATACGGTGTCAATATGAACAGAAGCCAACGTGGCCCCTTAGCAACCAGGGAGACATCCTGCTCACTGAGGGCCACATATGCCTGTAAAATGAAGTTCCATGAGCGTATGCTTGAACTTCTATGAGGCAACCCAAACAAGATCCTTGTTCTTTCTGTCCTGTAATCTATAAAATGGGGTGATGTGAGGCTGAGAGCGAGAGTGCATAGAGCACAAGGTGTAGAGACGCTGATCAACCTGGTGATGGTGGCTATTCTCACATTTGCAACTTGCGGCCCCAGGATGAATGCTACACAGGAGTAAATGCCAAAGAGAAGAAAATTTGCCTGTGGGAGCGAGGGACAGGGGGAATCCACTATGCACCTAGTCTTCTCCTGAAGTTGCAAGAATGCCCCAAGAAGTGAGGGAGAATGCACTTCATCAAAGCCTAAAGGAAGCTCCGTGCCTTGCAAAAATCTGGGAGACTGCCCCCAAATTGTAGGGAGCAAGGGTTCCTGCAATATCCTGAAGCTGCCTGAAGAAGGAATGCTCACAGAACCCCCGAGTCAGGGATGTGGGCTCAGGCAGTGTTCTCCCCTCATCAGCCATTCCACGCAGTTGAGTGTCTGAGCAGGTAGGGCTTCATGCACGTGTTCACACTGAACTGTATACCTGACAGAGAGTTAAACGGAGGTGACGGGAAGTCCTAGCTTTCTACATGGTAAATTCTCAACACAAAATAAGATCTCTAAAGAAATATAAGAAGAAAAGGAATAGCAACCTATCAAATGATGTACAGAACACATGAATGACTGGCAATCACAGATACTCTATTGAACTAATACGTAAATTTATTCTATGCCAGATATGATTCCTAGGCCAAATTTCATACACCTTCCCCAAGAGTAACGAAACAATCCTGAAAGAGCTATTACGAAATATAAATCCTGGGAATTCATTTCTCTTTTCCTAATCGGTATCAGTGATAAGGACTATTAACTTGAAGTATGCCTATTTCCAATAAAAAGAATTTAATAATCCATCATTCATATTAAATTACCTGGATGCAAAGTAAAGAACCTAGCAGTTACAAGATTAAACAGCTACAAGATACCTATACTAGTTGTAATAATTTTTACTAAAGACCGATTTCTTTTTACTTAATTGGTACCTATATCTAAACATCAAGAGAAATAATTCCAGCTTGAAGGCAAGTGACAATATATCATTTTTTGTATTCTCTCAACAAAACGGAAAATAAACAAATGAACAGTAAGCACAAGGGCGGTAAAAAAGCTCATCCTGACAATTAGTTATTCAAATACATTAGCCTTAGACTACTTTGTGTAATTGGCAACATCACTTCTTTATGACAGGACTCATTTAGTGACACTACAACTTCACATCAATTCAGCATTTTACAACAAACTTGAACTAGTCATTATTTGGCATGAATCTTGCTGCATTACCGTATACACTTTGTGACCAAATTTTAATAGGACTATCTCATCTGTATTCACACAGTGTTGTTAAACCAATTATTTTTTATGTTGCCTTAAAATAAATCTACTTTATTTTTCATATTAGAAGCTTTCCCTGGATTACAAATATGCAGGAAAAAAAATAACATTTTAATAATAACAAACTAGGTAGCTAATCACATCTTGAGTTACATTTCAATCCATCTCCACATATGTACCTTTTATTATTACTAATAATGAGTTTCTGGAAATCCAGTGCTCACTGCTGGATGAACAATAAAGAAGATACAATGTCTGCTCAAAATTCTAAGATTCTGAATTATAAACAAAATAGCAAAAAAAAAAA
>NW_006795096.1:1242718-1245313 GCF_000442215.2 Lipotes vexillifer | reverse complement strand
AAAAAAAAAAAAAAAAAAAAAAAAAAAAAAAATATATATATATATATATATATATATATATATCTGACATACTCATAGTAATAGAAAACGAATTTTATAGTAATCCTTTTTCAGGGGCAGCAATTACTTATTAAAGAAAAAAATCACACCAAACTTTCCAGGATAAACTCAATTATTTATAGCCAAAAAAAGCTTAAGTTACACCCGAAAAAAATATTCCAAATGAAGTGTATGGATTGTTTGTGCAATCTTATGGCTGATAAAGTATTGCACTGTGTAGACAATAATACTGGTTTCCCACCCAACCACCATCCCTGCACTCCCTGCCACACCAGCCTTTAAACTTACTTGTGGAACCCTGATTTTGTTCACTCTGGCTCAGGTTCTTTGGGAAAGGCAGCTGTCCTTCTGTGCCTCCAATCCGACTTACCCTCCAGCAGCAAATTATTATTGCACTTACTACCCATGGTGGTCTAGTTCCCGATGACTGCTTTAGCAATGGGCCTATAACCCAATTCCGGTCGTTCAAAGAGCTTGCTGGAGCTACAGGAAGCTTCTAGGAAGGCCTTCCCCCCACCCACCCACAAACCACAGGCACTGAAATGAGGGCATTTATTCTTTATCTGGTCTTTATCTGGGAGAGCCATCCTGAAACCATGGGGAGAACCAGCCTAAGAGGATAAACCTAAGCTGAGAAGGGGAGAATGGAAAAATGGAAAGAACTTAGGTTTTTGATGATGCTATTGAAGCCCGCAGTTAACAAGCCCTAGAATTTACCCTACTTCAGGGCTTCTTATTACATAGATCAGCGGTCCCCCACCTTTTCAGCACCAGGGACTGGTTTTGTGGAAGACAATTTTTCCACGGACTGGGCGCACAGGGGGATGGTTTTGGGATGATTCAATCGCATTACATTTATTGTGCACTTTATTTCTATTATTATTACATAGTGATATATAATGAAATATTTATACAACTCACCATAATGCAGAATCAGTGAGAGCCCTGAGCTTATTTTCCTGCAACTAGATGGTCCCATCTGGGGGTGATGGGAGACAGTGACACCCGAAGTGTGTTGCTATGTCCAGTCTACTCCGTGATCTCGTTTTGGTTGCTGTCACTGCAGAAAACCCTGCTTCACAAAGACAGGATGTTGGGAACGGAAGCAGGCTTTTCAGTGCTTTTGTGGCAGCCTCAGGATATTCCACCTTGACTTTAATCCAGAACGTATGGAGGTTTGAAGTTGTCTCAAACATACTTTTAAGGCCACCGTCATTTGCCATCTCAAGCAGTTGATCCTCTTCTAGCACCGACAAAGTCGATTCACCTGGCTTATTCACAAATGGGTCACAGATCCTTTCCTTCCCAGTTCGGGGGTCTTTTGTGGTTGGGAAGTAACGCTCAAACTCTTTTGAAAGCTGAGATAGGTGATCATGCGCCAGCTGGGAGAAAGAAGGCCCTGGCTCAGTCTATTTCAAAACCTCTGCTAATGTTTGAAACACGTCAAAAATCCCAATGGTCACTCGTTGCCGCCATAATTCCAGTTTGGCTTTGAATGCAGCCACTTTATCTGCCAACTTGAACACAGTTGTCATTCTCCCCTGAAGTGACAGATTGAGTTCGTTGAGCAGGTTGAATATGTCATACAAGTAAGCAAGTTTTGCGACCCATTCTGTGTCACTGAAATGTGCTGTGACTGTTTTTCTAAAAGAAATCTCTGGAGTGGCTGTCATAACTCAAAAACTCTGGCCAGTGATCTACCTCTAGAAAGCCGTCTCACTTCTGTGTATACGAGAAGACGTGCGTGCTCTGCGTCCATCTCCCCACAGAGCTTCACGAACAGACGTGAGTTAAGGGCATGTACTTTAATGCAGTTGATAATTTTAATCACATCCTGCAAAATGTTAACTTCAGGTGACATTTTCCAGCATTTCTCTATGGATGACACAGTGCATAGATTCACATTCAGAAGCCACCTCTTTGACCTGAGTAGTGAAACCAGAAAGCCGTCCAGACATGGCAGCCACTGCGTCATGCATACACCAACACGAACGACCAATTCATTTTTTCTGATATGTATCATTCAAAGGCTTGAATAGTTCTGCCACTGTGGTGTTGGTTGGCAACAAAAGTGTGCGTAACATATCCTCACGCACATCCTCCTGAAAAATATATCACACAAAAACCAGCATTGTTGCTTTGCTGTCAACATCTGCAGACTCACCAACCTGGATTGCGTACCATAGTGACTCATTAATCCTAACAATTGTGCCTCAATATCCTCTGCTATTTCATCAAATCGTCTAGTTGTGGTGCCAGCCGAAAGAGGAACACATGCCACCTTTTGAACTGCAGCCTCTCCTAAAAGTTCATGACAAACGTGCTTAGCAGCAGGCGGGATCGACTCTTCACCAATAGTAAAGGGGGGCTTCCCTGGTGGCGCAGTGCTTGAGAGTCCGCCTGCCAATGCAGGAGACGCGGGTTCGTGCCCCGTTTCGGGAGGATCCCGCGTGCCGCGGAGCGGCTGGGCCCGTGAGCCATGGCCGCTGAGCCTGCGCGTCCGGAGCCTGTGCTCCGCAAATGGGAGAGGCCACA
>NW_006795096.1:1239741-1241514 GCF_000442215.2 Lipotes vexillifer | reverse complement strand
CGTTTCGGGAGGATCCCGCGTGCCGCGGAGCGGCTGGGCCCGTGAGCCATGGCCGCTGAGCCTGCGCGTCCGGAGCCTGTGCTCCGCAAATGGGAGAGGCCACAGCAGTGAGAGGCCCGCATAACGCAAGAAAAAAAAAAAAAAAATAGTAAAGGGCTTCTTAGCTTTAGCAATGCGGTTAGCCACTGAGAACCATGTTCTCAGTGCAGACACATTTGAGGAGGTGGTGGCCCTCAGTAATTGCTTCTGTTCCTCGCGGTCACGTTTCTTTCTGTTGAAAAACCCCAAAGGCTTGTCTTTTGATGCGGAGCGCTTGGTCTCCATGTGGCGAAGCTATTTTGAAGGTTTCCTGGCTTTGTTGGATAGCCGGTCGCCACGTTACACAAAGCGGACTTGGAGAATGTGAATCACCTGTTGCAATGAACCCGTAATTTAAGCAGGACTCGTGGCGTCTTCTTTTCAGTGCAGCTTTCTTTTTGTTGGCAGTCTTAGAGTCTTCTGCTGTCTCATCTTTGGGTCCTTTCTCCCTTTTTCAAAGAAGCTCTCCAGCGACGTTTGTTTTTTACTCATTTTGTCTAGGGTTAGCTTGTGGGCTTACCAAAACTGTGATTGAGACAGGTGTGCAGTGCGGGAAAGAGGCACGGATGGAAGTGGTAAATAAAATAATGCGTGGGCCACTCGTGGACTAAAATAAGTTTCGGATTCTGACTTAAAGCCTGCACCAGATGCAGCTATACAGTTGAAGTACTCATTTGCCACTACAAAGCCTGCAGATGCAGCTTAATTGTCACTTGCCACGCACTGATAGGATTTTGATATGAGTTTGCAAGCAGTTGATTTATATAGTCTCTGGGCAGTCAAACCTCTCTGCTAATGATAATCTGTATTTGCAGCCCCTCCCCAGCGCTAGCATCACCATCACCACCTCAGCTCCCCCTCAGATCATCAGGCATTAGATTCTCATAAGAAGCGCGAACCTAGATCCCTCCATGTGCAGTTCACAGTAGGGTTCGTGCTACTATAAGAACCTAATGCCGCCGCTGCTCTGACAGAAGGCGGAGCTCAGGCAGTAACGCGAGTGACAGGGAGCGGCTGTAAATACAGATGAAGCTTCTCTCACTGGCCCGCTGCTCACCTCCTGCTGTGCAGCCAGTTCCTATGAGGCCACAGACTGGTACCAGTCCATGGCCCAGGGGTTAGGGACCCCGACGTAGATAATAAATTTCCTTTCTGCTTAAGCCATTTTCAGCTGGTTTTCCATTACCTGTAGCTGAAAGCACCCTAACTGATGATCATTGTGATAGACTTCAAAAATCATTTTGTGATCATAGAACACTTATAAAACTTGATGGTTATGCCACAAACTAAGCCTCAGTTCAAAAGCACATAAATTATAGAGATCACATTCTCTGAAGATAATGTAATAAAAACTGAAATTCATGACAAAAATATAAAACAAAAATAGCTAAATAAGGAAAAGAAAATTTTTAAATTCTCCTCAAATACTAAATCATTTCTCAAACAAACGAGAAGCTAAAGATGCAATTATAAAAACTTTAGAAAATAATTCAAGAATACTGCATACCAAAAAGAGAAAGAAAAGATGGGGGAAAAAAGAAATATAACCCGATTTATATCAGAAAAAAAGATACAGCATAAAACTAGGGGGAGCGGAAGTAGAAAACAAAGTAATCATTCAATTAGGGATATTGGAAAGCAAAAAGAAACAAGCAAAATAAAGATGAAAGATAAAAATAGATGAATATGGGAAAG
>NW_006795096.1:1218361-1239695 GCF_000442215.2 Lipotes vexillifer | reverse complement strand
AGTTGAATTGAAAAACGAAACCAAGAGTTCCTTGAAGGCACTAAGCTCAGATGGTTTTTGGAAGTGTTTTCCAAATCTTCAAGGAACAGATAGTTCCCATGTTATATAAAGTGTCTTACGACAAAGAAAAAGATTTTTTAAAGAGCTACCTAACATATTTTAAGAGGCCAACATAATTGAATTCATAAACACAATAAATATGAGAACAGAAACTTAGATGGAAATAACATTTATGAACATAGATGTAACATTTTTAAAATAAAGTATTATTATCTTAAAGTATAAAAGTTAGGCAAGTGTTGTAACCATGTGGCGTTTCTCCAAGGTATATAAATATGTTTCGATAATATAAAAAAAAAAGGAAAAGAAACAAAGAGCCCCAATGAATGTACTGTAGTAATGTATTAAAGGGGGAAAAAAATCATGTAATTATCGAATAGACGCTGCAATATCATTTGATGATATCCAACTCTAATTCCTAACAAAAATGCTTAGCAAATTCGGATAAAGGGTATATACCAGAAATTTAGAGAAAATTTTATATGTAATGGTAAAATATTAGAAGCATCCATTAAAGGAAAAGTAAAACAAGGAGCTGGGTTCTACCTGCTAATATTCCACATCTCAATACCTGATGGGGGTATTGCAATAAGAAACAAAAATTTAGAGCTATAAATATTGGAAAGGGAAAGATAAGACTATCATAATTCATAAACAGTATAATTATTCACCTAGAAAATCAGACGCAATAGAAAAATAAGAAATTTTGGCAAGTGTACCACATACAAGGTCAACACAGAAATCAATAGCTTTCTTCCACCTCCAAAACAGCCAGTTTAAGAATCTAATAGAAAAAAGCAACATAAACACTAAAGTAGGTATAAAACTAAAAGAAATGTGCAAGATCTTTATGAAGACAACTGTAAAACTTTACTAAAGGACATAAACAAAGCCTGAATAAATGAAAAGACACACTCTGTTCAAGAAATGGTGAGACTCGATATTATAAAAATGTCACTTTTTAACAAGTTCATTGATAAATGTAACCCCTATCTCTATCAAAGTTCAAACATGATGTTTCAGGAACTTGACAAGTTAATCCTAAAACTTACACTAAATTTAAAAATATGGAAGAAAATTTTTAGAAAGGACAATGAAAGAGTTTGAGCTATATGAAATAATAAACAAAATAGCACTGTATTTAATTAAAGAGTGTGATAGTAATACAGGGAGAAAGCAATTAAGAGAATTAAAAAGCCTAGAAATCATGAATGTCATCATTGTTGCCATCATCGTCATCATCATCATAGCTAACATTTACTTGGCACTTATTAAGTGCCAGACATGGTTCTAAATTTATTGCATAGATTAGCTCATTTAATTCTTACAACAATCCTTGTAAGTAGTTATATTTTTATTATTCCCACTTTATAGCTGAGGAAACTAAGACTCAGAGAGGTTAAGTAAGTTGTCTAAGGTCCCACAACTAATGCTTGGCAGACTGGGACTCAAATCCAGCTACTGGTGGTTACTGTATCCTTCTACAAGTAACCACCATATTATCCTGGTACAGTGCCACATAGTTTATGGAGGTTGAGAATTTTAAAAGGTAAAATTTCCAATCATCGGACACGCTTAATGTCTTCCACATACCTCTCTAGATGTGCCCTTCTGCATCCTGCTCTGTGTGCAAGACGCTGGCCTGTTTGGACTACATTAGTGGGCTCCTATGACTTCCAGTTGGTTTCACCCAATGGGGAATAAGGGTAAATAATTAGGTCAAGATATTTATTCTGGCCCCTGAGCCCCAACTTCCCCCCCACCGCCACACACACATACACATCAGCTCCCTTTCCACAGGGTTGCCACAAAGCTCACTACATCCCTCGTCAAAATATCACAGCTCCTATCAGGTGGCCCCCTCCACTCAGCCCTCTCAACATCTATTTTCCACTTCCATTGACCTTACCCCTAAAGGCCTAAGGTGGAAAAAGCAGTTGTTACTTGCTCCAGAGTATGGCAGAATTCCTTTCGGTTTCCCTCAACTGCCACACGTTTGTGAAAGTCTTTTTATTAAACTCTTGAAAAACTATCTCTGTTTACTTGACCAAGCTGTTTTCTGCCAGGACCCTGACTGATACACTGAGAAAGGATCAGTTAATCAAATCAGCTAATCTTTGGGGGGAATAATGGTTAAAGCCTACCTCATATCAGTCACAAAAAAAAATTATAGACAAACTGAAGATCAATATATTCAAAATAAACTATATAAATATTAATAGAAGGTACAGGAAAATAAATATTTTATAACCCTGGGTAAGAATTCCTTCTTTAAAAAGACAAAATCTCAAAACACATAAGAGAAAAACTTAGTAATGACATCAAAATTTAAATTTTTGTGTGACAAAAAAGCGCAACAGATTTGGCAGTCAGAACTTGTAAGAAAGGATTAATAATTAAGGCTAAAAAGGATGTCAAAACACCCATAAAAATGCTGAGCCACACAATAGTGAAGTGAAACAACATATTATAAAACTACAGCAATAAAATGTAAAAAAGAGACAGGTTTTATTTTACAGTATTATGACAGATCAGATGCCCTAAACTATGTACCTACTGACAGCAATTTAAAATGTTAGATGAAATATTTTTTAAAAGGTATTTCAAAATGTACGTCTGATCAGGCAAGAGGGTAAGAAATTGTCAGGGGAAAAAAGTGAAAGCTGTACTCTAGGACGGCAGTGAGATTTCACCATGTCTCTGAACTCTGGTGGCCGGGAGCCTCTGATTTGAGGACTGCATGGGGCATCAGAGGTAAGCAATAAAGCCTATGGGCTCTACAACGTGGGAAGCTCAAAAGAGACTTCTGAATACAGTTGGAATCACAAAGTCCTTCACCCACAGTGCAAAGGTGAATGAGGAGTAAACCCCTGTATAGAAGAAAAAGGCAAGGACAGGTCTGACTTACTGGTTTAGAAGGGAAAGCTCTTCCCTGAGAATTTCTAACCACCAGGGGGCCTCATGCAGGTCTGAGGTCCAAATTCCCACTACACTACCAGGAAGTCCAAAACAACCTTAAGCTAACAATTTTTAAATTTACCCTTCAGGTAGCTGTGCCCCCAGGCAACTGGCAGAAGCAAATACAAATCCTCTCTGGAGGCAGGAAGCTTCAACCCAGGATTCAAAGCATTACTGAAGGCAGCAAATAGAAAAACAGGTAAAGGATTAGCAAGCAATTCACACAAGATAAAGTGCACATCGTCAATAAACAGAGAACACAGAAAAAGATGCATCATCTCACCAGGTGCAAGAGATATGCAAATCAAAACAACAACACGATACCACTGCAGCCACTTGATTGGCAAAATTTATAAATCTCATAATATTAGGTGCTAACAAGGATGTGGGAAAACTCAACTCTCACATGTTGCTAACTCATTCATTATTCAACAAAATATTTATTGAGCTCCTATATATACCGGGTATTATTTTGGTGAAAACATAAAGTCTGTTTTGAAGCTTATATTATAGTGACCAGAGCCAAGTAATAAAGAATATGTTAAGGGGAGAGGGAAGGGCAGAGAGTTAAGGGCTATAAAGAAAAATAAATCAGGGTAAATATATAGAGCAGAGGTCTGCAAAGTTTTTCTGTAAAAGGTCAGACAGTGGGCTTCCCTGGTGGCACAGTGGTTGAGAGTCTGCCTGCCGATGCAGGGGACGCAGGTGCGTGCCCCGGTCCGGGAAGATCCCGCATGCCGCGGAGCGGCCCGGCCCGTGAGCCATGGCCGCTGAGCCTGCGCGTCCGGAGCCTGTGCTCCGCATCGGGAGAGGCCCATGTACCACAAAAGGAAAAAAAAAAAAAATTTTAGGATGTACAGGACAAATGGCCTCAGTCGAAACTACTGGCATTCCTCATTTTATTGCTCTTCACTTTATTGCGCTTCAAGGATACTGTATTTTTTACAATTGAATCTCCATGGCAACCCTGAGTCAAGCAAGTCTATCTACACCATTTTCCAACAGCATTTGCTCACTTTGTGTCTCTGTGTCACATTTTGGTAATTCTCACAATATCTCAAACATTTTCATCATTATTATATTTGTTAGGGTGATCTGTGATTAGTGATCTTTGATGTTACTACTGTAATTCTTTTGGGGTGCCACAAACCACGCCCATATAAGACAGTAAACTTCACCTATAAATGCCGACTGTGTTCCAACTGCTCCAGTGACCAGCCATTTCCCCGCCCCTCTCCCTCTCTTCGAGCCTCCCTATTCTGAGACACAACAATATTGAAATTAGGCCAATTAATAACAGTACAATGGCCTCTAAGAGCTCAAGTGAAAGGAAGAGTGGCACCTCTCTCATTTTAAACTAAAAGCTAGAAGTGATTAAGCTTAGTGAGGGAGGCATGTCAGACACTGAGACAGGCCAAAAGCTGGGCCTCAGTTAGCCAAGCTGTGAGCTCAAGCTAAAAGTTCTCGAAGAAAATTAAAAGTGCTACTCCAGTGAATGAGGCCTCAACTCTGTTCAATTCTATAAAGGCAGGCTGAGAGAGATGAGGAAGATGCAGAAGAAAAGACTGAAGCTAACAGAAGTTCGCTCCCGAGGTTTAAGGAAAGAAGCCATCTCCACAACATTAAAGTGCAAGGTGAAGCAGCAGGTGCTGACGTAGAAGCTGCAGCAGGTGATCCAGAAGATCTAGCTAAGATAATTAACCAAAGGTGGCCGCACTAAACAACAGATTTTCAGTGTGGATGAAACAGCCTTACATTGGAAGAAGACGCTATCCAGGACCTTCTTGGCAAGAAAGGAGAAGTCAATATCTGGCTTCAAAGCTTCAAAGCACAGGCAGACCCTCTTGTTAGCAGCTGGTGACTGTAAGTGGAAGCCAGTGCTCATTTACCCTTCCAAAAATCCTAGGGCTTTTCAGAATTATGCTAAAGCTATTCTTTCTGTGCTCTGTTAATGCAACAACAAAGCCTAGATGACAGCGCATCTCTTTACAACATGGTTTACTAAATATTTTAAGTCCATTGTTGAGATCTACTGCTTGGAAAAAAAGGAATCCTTTCAAAACATTGCAGCTCACTGACAATGCTCCTGATCACCCAAGAGCTCTGATGAAGATGGACAATGAGATTAATGTAGTTTCATGCCTGCTAACACAGCATATATTCTGCAGCCCACAGATCAAGGAGTAATTTCAACTAATTTTACTCTTTAAGAAATATATTTCATAAGGCTAGAGCTGCCATTGATAGTGATTCTTTCATGGATCTGGGCAAAGTCAATCAAAAACCTTCTGGACGGCTTCCCTGGTAGCGCAGTGGTTGAGAGTCCGCCTGCCGATGCAGGGGACACGGGTTCGTGCCCCGGTCCGGGAAGATCCCACATGCCGCGGAGAGGCTGGGCCCGTGATCCGTGTCCACTGAGCCTGCGCGTCCGGAGCCTGTGCTCCGCAACGGGAGAGGCCACAGCAGTGAGAGGCCCGCGTACCGCAAAAAAAAAAAAAAAAAAAAAACCAAAAAACCTTCTGGAAAGGATTCACCATTCTAGATATCACTAAGAACATCTGTGATTCATGGGAAAAGGTCAAAATAATCAATATTAACGGGAGTTCAGAAGAAGTTGATTCCGATCCTCATGAATAACTTTGAGAGGTTCAAGACTTCATTGGAGGAAGTAACTGCAGATCTGGCAGAAACAGCAAGAGAATTAGATTTAGAAGTGGAATCTGAAGATGTGACTGAACTGCTGCGATCTCATGATAAAACTTGAAGGATGAGAAGTTGCTTCTCGTGGATGAGCAAAGAAAGTGGTTTCCTGAGATGGAATCTACTCCTAGTGAAGATGCTGTGAAGATTGTTGAAATGACAGCAAAGGATTTAGAATAGTACATAAATTTAGCAGACAAAGGAGTGGCAGGACTTGAGGATTGACTCAAATTTTGAAAGAAGTTCTACTGTGGATAAAATGCTATCAAACAGCATTGTACACTACAGAGAAATCGTTTGTGAAAGGAAGAGTCAATCGATGCAGCAAATTTCATTATGGTCTTATTTTAAGAAATTGCCACAGCTGCCCCAAACTTTAGAAACCACCACCCTTATTAATCAGTAGCCAACAACACTGAGGCAAGACCTTCAACCAACAAAAAGATAACGACTCTGAAGGCTCAGATGATTAGCATTTTTTTAAAAGTAAAGTTTTTTGGGTTTTTTTTGTGGTATGCAGACCTCTCACTGTTGTGGCCT
This sequence comes from Lipotes vexillifer, assembly GCF_000442215.2. Classification (NCBI taxonomy): domain Eukaryota; kingdom Metazoa; phylum Chordata; class Mammalia; order Artiodactyla; family Lipotidae; genus Lipotes; species Lipotes vexillifer. Next base: position 1,233,437 of record NW_006795096.1, on the reverse strand, counting down.
CTCCCATTGCGGAGCACAGGCTCCGGACGTGCAGGCTCAGCGGCCATTGCTCACAGGCCCAGCCGCTCCACGACATGTGGGATCCTCCCAGACCGGGGCACGAACCCGTGTCCCCTGCATCGGCAGGCGGACTCTCAACCACTGCACCACCAGGGAGGCCCTAAAAGTAAAGTATTTTTAATCAAGGTATGTACATTTTTTAGACACAGAATCACTGCACACTTAATAGATGATAGTGTAAACAACCATTCCAAGCACTGGGAACCCAAAAAATTTCATGCGACTCGCCTTAATGCAATATTCGCTTTATTGCAGGGGTCTGGAACTGAACCTGCAATATCTCTGAGGTGTGCTGAACTCAACTCAACCCATGTAGCACAAAAGCCGCCACAGACCACACATAAATGAGTATGGCTATGTTTGTCAACCCCTAATACAGAATGAAGAATAATTTGTTTTTGTTTGTTCGTTTGTTTACCTATTGTGAAAGTTTCAAATATACAGTATTTAAAAAACAGTCTAATGAATATGTATATACCCACCATCCAGGTTTAATATGAACATTTTGGTATACTTGTCTTATCAATATCTTGTTGAATTATTTTCGAGTAAATACTAGAAATCATGACATAGCCTCATGCATACTCCAGCATGCATTTTAAAAAATATTTTCCTACATAATCACACTGTTGTCACAGCTAACAAAATTAACAATAATCCCTTAAATTTCATCTTACCCTCCATCCATATTCAAATTTCTACAGAGGCTTAAAAAAAATTACTTTTACAGCTGGTTAGTTCAAATCAGGATCCAGTCAAAGGCAACAGAATGCATTCAGTCATTAGCTCACTCTTACATGTGAGCTAATCTCATTTTAATCTCAAGTAGTCACCAACATATTTTTTCATGACAGACCTGATGAAGAGACCAAACCAGCTGAAATATGGAATGGCTCACCTTACCAACTTAACTGATTTCATTTCCACTTTTAATAACATACCTTAGAGAAACTCTCCCAAATATGCACAAAGAAATAAATGCATGAGAATATTTTTGTTTATAACAGCAAAAAAGTGAAAACAACCCAAATGCTTAGTGATAGGGAATGGATAACTTACACATCACTGTTTATTCATAAGACAGAATTTCATGTAGCAGTTAAAAGGTATGTACTAGGGCTTCCCTGGTGGCCACAGGGAGAGGGCTATAAAGAAAAATAAATCAGGGTAAATATATAGAGCAGAGGTCTGCAAAGTTTTTCTGTTAAAGGTCAGATAGTGGGCTTCCCTGGTGGTGCAGTGGTTGAGAGTTCGCCTGCCGATGCAGGGGACGCACATTCGTGTCCCAGTCCAGGAAGATCCCACATGCCGCGGAGCGGCTGGGCCCGTGGGCCATGGCCACTGAGCCTGCGCATCCGGAGCCTGTGCTCCGCAACGGGAGAGGCCACAACACTGAGAGGCCCGTGTACTGCAAAAAAAAAAAAAAGGTATATACTATATCCAAATGTATTTACATGGATAAATCTAAAAAATATGATTAGTAAAACAGCATTTAAGAATATAGTATAGGGCTTCCCTGGTGGCGCAGTGGTTGAGAGTCCACCTGCCGATGCAGGGGACGGTGGTTCGTGCCCCGGTCCGGGAAGATCCCACATGCCGCGGAGCGGCTGGGCCCGTGAGCCATGGCCGCTGAGCCTGTGCGTCCGGAGCCTGTGCTCCGCAACGGGAGAGTCCACAACGGTGAGAGGCCCCAAAAAAAAAAAAAAAAAAAAGAATATTGTTTATTTTTTTAAATAACACATTCAGAAAGTAGCGAACACTGTTCATAAATGTTCACATTCTAAAAATGTGTATATTACAAAAAATAGAAAATAAACTAATCTAGACCCCTCAAAAGCTTTTTGTTGCAATAAAATACACAAAGAAAGATGAATATTTGGAACTCCTTTTATGTGCATAGCTTAGCTTGCAAAGAAGAGAGGGAACTCCTTTTCAAAGGATAGAACAAGTAAATATGAAACATAAAGATGGAGCACAGACCCCAAGGAGCTTAAATTGGTGGTCCCAGAAACCAGAGCTTCTGTTTGCAATGACTGCACAAAAAACAAGGACAAGACCTCGGGCCCATATAAGGTGGGAAACTAAAATACAGACGGAGTCATTAAAGGTCCCTACATTTACTGTGAAAAGATTTTAAAAAGCTTGTCGTTTTGGTCTTAATTCTGGATAAAGGAGGGGAAAAAAGTCTGAATTCTAATCACAAATTGACCTTAACGAATGACTGAAATTTAATTTTACCCTATCTGTACGGTGCAAAGCACTCCAAATACAGAAATTAATGTGAAGGAGTCCCATCTTGGTAGCTGTTCCAAAGAAAGAGAAAACATACTTGCCTCTAGAGAAAGTCTCCCCGTGACACAACCCTCACAGAATTCTTACAATTAAAATCTCCATACACATGAGCTCATAATAAAAATGGTAACATATAAGAAAAGAAAGCAACACAGTGAGGGTCAACAGAAAGAGCAAATGTGATGAGACTCATTAAAAAACTTAAGATACACATAACATTGAGATATAGAAAACAAAGTAAGGTACTCAATACGTTTTGAAAAATAATAGGCAATTAAAGTCACAGGAAAGCACCAAGAGACAATGAAAGTATGAACAAGTGTATTTTACAAAGTAAAAAATACACCTTCTAAAAATAAATAGAATTAACTAAACAGCCAATTAGATATAGATGAAAAGAGAACTTTTGAAGCAGAAAGAAACTGTTAACCTAGAATTCTATAGCAAATAAAACTACCTTTCAAACGCAATGCAAAAATAAAAATATTTTTTCAGGAAAACAAAACCAAACAATGTGAAAAGGAACTTCTGAATGATACATACTTGAAAAAGAAAGCAAACCCAGAAGGATGGTCTGAGAATGCAAGGTGAAAAGCTGGCCACAGGAAAGAGTAAACATGTGGTTAATCCCAAACACATATTACCATATAAAATAATAATAAGGATACTGCATTTGGGATTAAGAAAGAAGAGACAGAACTAAATATACTGGAAAATAAGAATGTGGAAAAGAAATGACCATTATTAAGAGGTCATTTAGAGGTCCTTAGATTGTTAGGGCAAAGTTTTTAGACTTTAAATATGCATGTTAAACCTTTATATGTTTATACATGTAATGATATGTTTAATACATGTTTAATACATGTTTAATAAATATAATTTATTAAATCTTAAGTCGTGGAGGAAAATATGAAAAGGAGAAGGTTTTTAAATCAAAATGGGGACAAAATAAAATGACAGAAATACAGTGGTAAAAATGGTTCCAAATATATCAGTAATCATAGTAAGTGTAATTGTTGAGTTCTCCAACTAAAAACAAATATTGTCTAACTAGGTAAAAAATTCAAAATCCACATACATAATGCTTACAAGAGACACAAAACACAAGCATAGTGAAATGTAGAAAGATAAAGAAGAAAGATACACCGGGGAAATACTAACCAGAAGCCTGATGCAAGTCTCACCGGGCTACAATCAGCAGAGCTGCATCCTTCCTGGAGGCTGCAGGAAGAAGACATTTCCTTACCTTTTCAAGTTTCTAGAGGCTGCCTGCCTCCTTTGACTCATGTCTGCTTCCATCTTCAAAGCCAGCAAAGCTGATGGAGTGTTTCCCACGCCACACCGCTCTGACCTCTCCTCCTGCCTCCCTACCCCACATTCAAGGGACCCTGTGACTACATGACATGGCTAGCAAGCGGTGGAGAGAATCTTTCAACCCAAACCAGTCTGACTTGAAAGACCAGATCCATCCAATACCCTTCACTGCTGTGCTAGCTAAGAACATATACGAATTTGGAAAAATAGCCTAAGAAAAATAAATGAAGACAATACAATGGTCTAAAATGATCGCCTAGTTTCTATCACACTCCTAAACATTATAAGTTAGCACCTTATTTTGGGAGCTAGGGTTTAAGAAGAAGAAGCTAGAAGTAGAATGAAGATAACTAGAAAGATAAAACGGAAAAAAAAAGCAATAATTGAAGATATATTAGCAGCTGAACCTAGAGGAAAAATGTAGTAATCAATAAGCACATGGAAGCACACGGTTGAATTCAAAAGGCTTTTCTAGTCATTTAGGACTGCAAACATCCCACTTCATGCAAGAGTCCCATCTAGATATACATTATCCCTCGGGTTTAAAAACTCCACAAAGCTATTCTTCAGACCAGCCTAGATTTTTGTTTATACTATCTAACTACTAATAGTACATATACACAAATCTACAAGGATTATTAAAGAAGTAAATTTATAAAGCATTTTTAAAAGGCACAAGCCAAGTAATTACAATAAGCATTTAATCACAATTTCACTTCTCACCTTCCACATGTTCTAAATGATTCCCTGGTTTGGGAAAGGATTGGGAATGGAACCAGCTTTCTGAGAAGCAGTGGGAAAGGCTTGCAGAAGGACATTTGAGTTTGAGGTCTTGTTTCACTTGCTTCAGCAAATTATTTCACTGATTTGCAGGTGTGTTTTCTCACCTTAGATCAGTCAATCGACGTACCTCACAGGTTTCTGTTATGCTCAGGTAAACTGGTATGTATAAAAATATTTTTTAAACCCTAAGGAGCCATTCAAATAGAAGGCATAACGACACTGATGTTGATAATGATGGAGAAAGAACAGTAGTAAGAGGAAGAAGGGGAAGAAAAGGAGGAGGGAGGGAAAGGGTCAAATATAATGACCTTTCATTTATTACATCAGTAATGCTTACCAGGGTTTCTTCCCTAAGTATGGCCAACAACTCAAACTCATATGTTACCCCATGTTCTAATGCTGACACTACTATTAGGCAGCTGTGTAACTTGGGCAAGTCACTGGTCTTAACTTCTTCGAATGTAAATCGAGTGATTTAAGCTAAAGTTCTAAGTTTTCAAAGCTTTCTGGTTCTCCAGAAACTTCACGTCAATAAGATAGTGATTCATTTTCTTTAAACTTCAAATGGTAGTATCCTGTTCATTTCAAGGCCCTGTGATGGGGAAGTAACCAATTTTAACTAAATAAAGAACCAGTCATTATCAATTACAATTATCCTGCTAAGATATAAAAATAATCTTATTTATTTGTTCTTTCAAAACATACTTATATATTATCTTTAGCTTGTATTGTTTTCTAACTTATTAGCCTTGTCCCTCTAACTACATAATAAAAAAGCTCTTCAGGCAAGAAAGATTATTAATTCTTCTCATGTCCTTCACAGTACCTAGTAACACACTGGGCATATGCCAGACACTCAGTAAAATTTATGCAAAATGTGTAACATGTAGAAACTCAACTGTTCTTTACAATCCTTCCTCCCTCAGCAAAAGGTGTCTCAAAATTGTGAAAACGTAATAGCTAAAAATGGAATTCTGTGTATATCTAAAAAACAAGAGATGCAAATATTTTTACAATCCTTTTTGCCAACAATAAGTAGTGGAGGGAAATATGAATTTACTAACTCAAAACACAGCAGAGAAGGAGACATGGATAAAGGATAAGAAAGCACTCATGTTCACTGTAACACTACTTTTACATAAGCCGAAATACAAAAGAAGGATATAAAGATTACAAAAGTGAAAAACTGAAAAAAATGCTCAAGACTACAACACATGCTTCAAGTAAAAGTGACTGCAGTTATGAATAAGTTGAAGAGCTTGATATGTTTTAAGAGGAAAAAAAAGCCTTTTTCACAAATCAAATGCAAAACACTTGCATGTTTGTTTCAGAGACATTTTATGTTATAATTGAAGTTTAAAGTCCCAGGGTGTTTCAAACTAGTATAATATAATCAGGAAGTTCTATATTAAAAACAGAAAGCCAAAGGGACTAGAAAAAGTAAAACCACACAACATTTTGTTCTTCGTTAGTAAAAGTAGTGTTTTATCTGATTCTTAGCAATGTTACCAGTCCTTCACTTGAACACAAACTAAATTGGTCTATGTAAGCAAGTTGACAACATTTCTTATTCTTGACTTACTTCAAACATTTCAGGCAAATTGCAAACAAAGTGTAAATATGTAAAATTGAATTTCATCTGAATTAGTTGGAGAATCTAAATTGACTGTTCATATTGTTAACTTTATTAATGACTCCTTAATTAGCAAGGTTTTAAGTACCTATAGTTTGAGGATTAACCCATATTAAAAATAACAGTGTGAAATAACCCAATTTACAATATCAGGAGATGGTAATGATTTTGTAGAGAGAAACAAGGTCTAATAAAAATAATCTAGATTCCTAATACCACTTACTGACAATCACAGCTTTATATCACACTCAAATTACATACCTGTCCCCTCATTAGCAACTAATCTCACTTACTCTTCTTGCCAAACCAATTATGAGAAATTTTTGGACTCAAAGGAATTAATAGGACACTTGGACCTCTCTCAGTCTTCTCATGACTCAAGTAATTAGCATGCACTTGAATATGAAATCCGTATTGTTTTCCTAAACTAAATAATGAAATGAAGAACATCAAAATGTTATCAACTAATAGCAACTAAAGTCCCATATACCAATAGTCCTCAAACAGATATAATAGCTGCCAGATGTTGACAGGTTCTTTCTGGTCAACTCAGAGACTAACCTGGGGTGTAAATGAGAAGGAAGCAGAGGTAGTTGCTTATCAAATACAGCAAATTATTTATGTGATAATGGAATATTTTATAGGCCATGCTTTGTATATTAAACAGCTTCTGGACTCTCCCAACTCTTTAGGCACATAATACAAGGTGAACAAATTATTACAGTAGAAATTTGCATTTATATGACACTTTCTTCCAAGCAGCTCAAAATGGAAGAACATAAGGCTAAGCCATTTTCTCAAAAGTTCATAAAAAGCCTGGAATTTCTGAAAAGAAATTTGGTAAGCTTGTTTCTCCTGTCAGTCCCTTATTTTCCATGTCCTTTCAACCATTCATTTCAGAAATCAGACTGTAACCGCTCGTTAGACTTTCATATTGTTTCCTCTCCTTCCACAATCCTAAACTCAATAAAAAGTTTCCATTATACACAGTTATAGCTTCTTCCCCAAGGTTTTCTTACTGACTGAATGAGAGACTCAAAGCAGACTTCTTTTTACGGACATGTTTTATATTATAAATTAACAGCTCATTAGCTGTCCCTAGCTCTAACTTTTTAAAAGGCTAAATTAACAGTAAGTCAGAAATTAAATTTAGTTTGATTACAGACTTCATATTTCTTTACTAAAACTGAGGTCCGTCGAGAGATCTTTAAATAGCCGCACACAGTGTTTTGAGGACAGTACTTTCACTCTCTCTGAAGCCCATAGCCTATTAGATCCTATATCTGTTGGGTTTGCTCCTGGTAAATAGTACAAACCCAGAGTCTGGCACAAAATAAGCACTCTCTATATATTTGTTTAAAAGGTGGGAGCGGGGCTGGCATACACATTTTTGAAAATTATCAACGAGATTCAGAAAAGCCCAGTTGCAAATTCTTCCAAAGACACCAGGTCCCGACAAGGCTGAAAAGAAACGCAACCTTGCTAGTCTCTTTCCCATGGACATGAGTAGTGTTAAATATGGTAAAATTAATGAAAAGAAGTTGCTTCTGGCCATCAATATTATTGCATGAATTTTGTGCCTGAGGTGAAATTTAAAATATTCTCTCATACCAAGTCAAACAAATCTCTAACCAATGATTAAACCATTGATCAGCACAGTTATTTTCCTAGGTCTTAATTCAGAGATGAAGCTTCACCTGATCTGAAATCTTAGGAAGCACTTTCAATTTCCTTGGGAAAATGCCTGACAGACTTCTTTTTAATCTTCCTTTAGATAAAGCTCTCTGAAGATCAAAGGGGCCTCACTCAGGCAGATGTGTTTTGCTGTCAATGGCTATGGGGGAAAAACAGACTTTAAGCAAACTGCTCAGAGAATCCTTAAACAATTAGGCATTAAATAGAGAATACAAGCTCTTCAGAAATGTCAATGGATAAGGAAAAGCATGGCATTCACACACACAAAAAAAACTTTCCTTGGAAAACCAACCTGGAAATAAGCCCTACCTGGAAAACTAGTCACAATTAAGTAGATGAGTTCTTCATAAATATTTTAAAATACTGAAGCAGTATATACAACCTGATGCTATTTACTGAAGGTCTTCATTTCTAAAGAATTTCTGATGGAATCACTTAGTTGACACAAAATTCCAAATTTAAAATCAGCCTATACATAAATCACATAATCAGAAAAATCAGTCTTTAAACCTGACAACATATTGTTACTCACCATTTCATAGCTTCATGTAATTAGAGAGAAGCCCAAATTGTGTAAACAGCCCCCCAAATTCCATAAACTAATTTCTGTTTATATCCTTCCAGAAAACGCATCATTGGGCATGAGAAAATATTTCACTAGTAGTAAAGGAAAACATTCTTCTCTTGGACAACATGAATATCACATGAGGTAAGAATAAAGAAATGTTGAACATTTATCTGAACTTTTTCACAACTTGAACTGATTCTCTTGCTTTATTTTTTCCATTCTAAAATATTAAGATAATTATTCATTTATTGGATATACATCATTATAAACGTCTGAGGCAAAGAACTGCTTAAAATCCTCAACAAATACAGTAACAGTAATGATAATGTCATCTAGGTATAACAGTTAGAAAGCCAGGAAGCCTAAAAATTATGCAAAAGCAAGATCTCTAATAAACCTGTGATGCATTTTCAGATTTTTCCAAGCACTGTTCCAGTGCATAAGCTAATAAACAAAATCTAATACTTAGGAAAAGAAACTAAGTTTTCATTTGGAGAATAAGTTTTAATTAAACACTGTCCAATTAATTTTACTGTAAAATTAGATGTATCTTTAATCTTACCTCTATTTACAAATCCAAAAAATGTAGAAAAAAATCACTAATAAGGAAACTGGTTATAAGACAAATTTTCAAAGGTTTCAGCAAACTTTGTTCTTTGTTCTTTGATAGCTACAAAATATGCACTATGATTTCCATTGTATTTTAGTAAAGATGACAATTTTTTTTAAACTTACTATAATAAAGAATTACCTAAAAGCAAATAAACTCACTCAAGGAAAGGAACATCCAGCCCATCTCTCCAAACACCAATAAGATTGTTGTTTTACCAGGTATACCTTTTATGTATACCAAAAGTACAGTGGGCAACAATTCTTAAATGCCTGTGAATATGGCTCTTAAATTCATGAGTAAAAATATCCTCCTTTGGGGCTTCCCTGGTGACGCAGTGGTTGAGAGTCCGTCTGCCGATGCAGGGGACACGGGGTCGTGCCCGGGTCCTGGAAGATCCCATATGCCGCGGAGCGGCTGGGTCCGTGAGCCAGGGCCACTAAGCCTGCGCGTCCGGAGCCTGTGCTCCGCGCAACGGGAGAGGCCACAACAGTGAGAGGCCAGCGTACTGCAGGGAAAAAAAAAAAAAAAAAATCCTCCTTTTTAAGGGAATGTAAGTGGTATTTAGCTTCAATTCAAATGTTGTTCAACATATAAATTTTACTGTTTTCAATTATTGGCAATTTTTTAAAGTATTTTTTTCTACCATGAAAGTAATATGTGCTTACAGAAAATTTTTTTTACTGATTTCACTAAAAATAACACATGGTCTCCATGAAGCATATATCAAAGTATAAAGAAGTAAAAAGTAGCCTAAATTCTACCACCCTGGTATAAACACATTTATCAACATTTTGTGCCTTTCCTTACTAACTACATGTATTGTTGTTTTCACATAGCTGACTACACACACACACACACACACACACACACACACACACACACACACACATATGGAGAGAGAGAGAGAAAGAGACAGATTTTTACCAGCATATTTGTCAAAGGAACTAAAGACACTAATGGTACATAATGTTTACCATGGATGATTCGTAAGTATTTCCAACTTAAAAAACTCAACGCCTCCAGTCATTTCACATCAATTTAAACACACAGTGAACCATTAGTCAAAATCCTAAACTATGAAAATTCCCTTTATGTTGTTCAATTCAACTCTGCTACGGAGAATGGGGGTGGGGAAATACTTTGTGTAGTCCTCTTGACAGATTATCATAATCGTTTGGATCGTTCTGCCATTACTACAAATGCTACAATAGAAAAGGAGCCAGTTATTATTTTATGTAATAAGCAAGAATGACAAGCAATTTCTTATGAACTGTGGATATGGAACATGGCTCAAAAAACAGATATACTCATTCTGAGATAAGAGTGGATGAAGATGGGTAAACCTGCCAGAAACAGTGCAAGGCTGAGCTCATGGCCCAGGCTAAAGAATCCAACTGACAAGACACAACCCAACTGAATTCTTGAGGTTAGGACGCAAGCTAGATAAGAATCCTGTCTGTGAAAGAAAAACATTCACTTCGTTCTCCGGGTGAGCACCCAGAATTTATCCACTATCAGAGAGAAACTGTCATGTGATGTTGCCGTGCTTCCTCTTACGCCCTCTTTTGGGAAGCAGCATCCATGATGGAACATCTCATTGTCTGTTTCATACCCTGCAGAACACAGCTCTCAGAACTGGCATATAAAGCTAAGAACCCGCCTGAGGACCCTCAGGCTCTCTCCGTATCCCAAGAACTAAACAAAAGTTAGTTTCCCGTGAGTTTTCATGCGTCAAATCATGACTGCCAATGTGTCCAACAGTCCCGTTCTATGAGGCAGAAGTCAAGGCATAACCAGCAGCAAACCCTCACCTTCTAACATAGTTGTCCATTTGAGAAGAGAAAAGGCACCACACCTCCTGAAGATGGAATTCATTCAAAGGGACCCATGTCTATGCTTTACTATCAGTCCAAGAAAAAAAGACTGATGGAAAATTACTGCAACAACGTTTATTCAGGAAGGACTTGGTCCATGTGAACATGTCTCAGGTGTGGTTAATACAAAATTCTCCTCGACATGTCCCTATGGTTTATTGGGTATTTAGACCTATGGCTAACTCAGTGTTGACTCCCTGAAATGCTCCGTCGTAGGATGTAAAATGCTTCAGTAACCACCAACACAGTGCTCTAAGCTGGCTCACCAGGCACTCCTTCCAGACCTTCCAAGTCCTGTGCCTGAATGGTCAGATAAGTGAATGGTAAGAAAAAAATGGGTCCACCTCCCTTTGTGGGTCTTTCCCATCCTCCATTAAATGGTTAAACAGGAAGAGTATGTTCTCAGTATATGGGGGGGCTTGATTCCACCAATAACCTAACATTATACAAACTTCAGCGATTAGAGTGATGAAAAGCCATTCAAAGAAGAAAGGAAAGTGTTCACAGTAATACCTATGACAGGAAAAACAATGGTCAGGGACACCAGAGTATCTCTACTAGAAATATCTCCTCTCAAACCTAGTCTTCAATTGCTGAGATCTCAAATTATGCTGAGGTTACTCATTATGTTTTATGTACCTATTTCTCCTAATTTTCATTTTTGGTTTAAATAGTTTTATTCATAGTTGAATTTGCATGTGTTACAAAAATGTTGGAAAAAAATTATGATAATCTCTAGAGAATGCCATCCATTGTCACAAGTGACAAACTGGACATGAGGGCCTCTGCTTCATCTCAGAAGCCGAACCATATCACAAATCAAAAAGTCCACTACAGAGTTCATCCTTAGAATTCCACTAATCACTTTGAACTGGAGGCCCAATATACTAATTTGCTGTGGGGCGCTCCCTACTTGTATAGCCTCACTTACAGAGTTGTCTCCACCACACTCAAATTTTCTGACTCAATTTCTGTAGGAGTTTGTGCCCTTCCTTTCCAAAGCCTTCCTCTAAGTGTACCTTCAGTTAGTAATAATGTCAGCCTTGGCGACACAAAGTATATTATTTTTAAAATACTCAACAGATACTATAGTTCAGTGTCAAATATTAAAAGAAGGGCTTCCCTCGTGGCGCAGTGGTTGAGAGTCTGCCTGCCGATGCAGGGGACACAGGTTCGTGCCCCGGTCTGGGAAGATCCCACATGCCACGGAGCGGCTGAGCCCGTGAGCCATGGCCGCTGAGCCTGCGCGTCCGGAGCCTGTGCTCCGCAACGGGAGAGGCCACAACAGTGAGAGGCCCGCGTACTGCAAAAAAATATATATATATATTAAAAGAAAATCATATAAATGTATATTTCCTCCAGATAAGGATTAATTTAATGTACAATATAAAGTCAAGACTTATCCTGTAAAAATCTGCTATTAAAAACTTGAACTGAAATACATTTCAGCCAGAATACTTTATGTGTGTATAAATATACGCATATGTACACATACAATGAATGTTAAAAATGTACTATGAAGCAGGTATTAAGCAAATACTTATTATCATATTTTAAATGTTGTCTTAAAAAATGCAACTTTTCTTAAAAAAAGTAATTGACAGAAGGAAAAGACATTTCAAGTTTTAACTTTTATATCTTGCTTTAACATAGGAAAACAGTTTCTCTGTCCCAAAAAAGTGCTTTATATACGTGAAATGTGCACTTACGTATTTCACTCAGAGAAAAATGTATCAGTGTAACAGTACACAGAAATAAGTATATAAAATATTTTTAAATGATTTTTACAATTGGTTAAAAAAAAAGTCATAGTTAAAACATACTAAAAGGCATTTGTTTGTTTTTAGATTAAAGCTACCAGAAAAAGAGAGGAACATTTTACACCTGCATGGCCCTCTGAGTCCAAAAGCTCCAAAGATGGGGAAAATGGCCCTGAGTTTTCAGATGCCTGGAGTGGGATAAAAGAGGAACTATGGGGCCCACATACCTGGAATATGTCAAAGTTCAGGTTTCTAAGTCACCATTAAATGCAAAAATTACAATAGAAAGAATAATATACAAAAGTCTTGGATTAAAAGATACAGTACCGTAGAGATGTCAGTTGTCCCCAAGTTGATCTGTGGACAATATAATCCCATTCAAAATCTTTGCAGAGTATTTGTGTGTGTGTATGTCTCTGTGTGTGTGATTTGACACAATGATTCTACAAACTTACATGAAAATACAGAAAGGTCAATAATGATCAAAAAAGAATTAAAGAACAAATTTAGAGACTTTCATTTTCAAGTGTAAATCCTATTTATTAAACTACAGTAATTAAAATAGTGTGGTAACAGTGCAACAACAGACAAAAGAGAACAATGAAACAGAATCCCTATTTGCTTGAGCAAAAAGAAAGAGTCCTACACATATACAGTCGTTGGATTTAGGACAAACGTTGACACTGCAGTGCACTGGAGACAGGATGATCATGATGATGCGCCAAACAGACATACATGTGGAAAAAAATAAATCTTGTACTCTATATCATACCATATGTAAAAACAAATTTCAGGGAGACTATATACTTGTAGATTTTTCTATTTCCCATCAGTACTCTTCATAAAGTGATTTACAAAAAAAAAAAATGAAGAAAATAGGAGGGAGGGCTCTTGAAAATAACACTATATTAGCAGACAAAAGAACAGGTGAGTGGGAAGATGGATTAAGAAAATCTCCCTGTATACAGAACAAAAAGAAAAAGACTTGTACAAAGAAGAGGAAAAACAGCTAGAAGATAAATCCAGATTTAACTGAAATATACAAGTTCATTTATTCCTTCATTCAACAAATATTTATTGTACAGAGTATTTATTCTGCAAAGACAGTGTTCTAGGCACTTGGGATAAAACAATGAAAAAAAGAGAGAAAACTCACGCTAGTTTTAGAGCTTACGTTCTGGCAGAGTTCTACAAAGCAAGAAGAGAGACACAAGAGGAAAGTATTACCAAAGAAATAATATTAGACATTTTCCCAGGAAGAAAAACAGTTTCCAGATTAAAGCAGCCCACCAAGACCCAGCCCAATGCCACAACACCACATTGAGGTATATCAATGCAAAATTTCAAATCAAAGATAAAGAGACATCTTAAAGTATTAATCTTCTTATATGTCAAATACAAGAATCAGAACACCGTTTGATCTCCCAAGAGAATCACTGGAGGCTGGAAGGCAATGGCAACACTTTGAAATTCTGAAGGAAAATAATTCTCAATTAAGAAGTTCATACCTAGACAAGTGGAAGAGTAAAACAGGTATTTTCAAAGATCAAAAGGGTCTAAAAATGAACGTCTCACACGTGCATTCTCAGGGAACTCCTAGAGGGTATGTTTCAACAAGCAAGAAGCAAAATAACAAAGGAGACATGGAATCCCGTGAACTAGAGACAACAAAGAGACCGGTGAAGGAAGAGGGTGGAGTGGTGGTGATGAGAAGTTCTAAGGTGGGAGCTGCACAGAAGGCCCAGAAAACCACCAGCTCAGGTTGAAGTCTGGCTCTTGGGGGAACATCTCTAAGATGAAAAAGGAACTGATAAGCCACCTGATGTGTTTGACTGTATTAAGCTGAATTTCATAGAGTTGAAGAATAAACCAGTAACAGGTATATAGAAAACCTGTGATGAAAAGAAATATCCTCCATAGTACACTGTGTGGGCCAGCTATGGACAATAATTACAGTCATAACAATGTAAGCACCATGTTCAGATTCAACCAAAAGTTGTGAAATTGGGAGGATGAAAGGAGGGGAGAGGACAATGTGTATAATATGTGTGGCAATAGGTTGGGGAAAGGCACAAGAATCAGCTAAAAGAGTTAAATCCTCACCCCACAAGAACTGTGAAAGATAAAAAGAAATGAATTGGTTAGGCATGCCAGGACTGGAGGAACAGCAAAATGGCAGCGCATGTTATGAACACCCACCTAACAGACAAAAACAAACCAGGCCTGGTGTTTCCCGATCTCTAAACCAGCAAAGGAGGCAGCTAGGGTGGGCTCATTCCTTCCCTTGGTCAGTAAGAATCTCAGCAATAACACCAGGCAAGCACAGCAACACCAGAAAGGGGGTTCAACTAAGAACCTCACTGAGAATAAGCAGCCAGAAGCAATGCCCCTCTTCCCCCTACCAGGTCTGAGACGCAATTTCCCCAAAGCAACCATGAAGCCCAGACTGGAGAAACACCTTCTGTACCCTCAGTAGGCACCAGC
>NW_006795096.1:1181366-1218351 GCF_000442215.2 Lipotes vexillifer | reverse complement strand
CAGGAATCAGTGCAAGTCCTGCAGGCATCAGAAGAACAAAACAGATCGAAGCAGCAAGACCAAGGCTCTAAAAATTAAGGTGTCACTGGAACCACTAAAATAAGTAGACTAGAATCTGAATGCTGAACCTAAACAAGGTGACTGTTGGCTAAAATAAAAGGTTTAAGCAAGACCAAGAGTCTCCCAACGTGATAGCCAAAATGTCTAAGACACAATTAAAAATCATACATCGGGTTTCCCTGGTGGCGCAGTGGTTGAGAGTCTGCCTGCCGATGCAGGGGACACGGGTTTGTGCCCCGGTCCGGGAAGATCCCACATGCCGCGGAGCGGCTGGGCCCGTGAGCCTATGGCCGCTGAGCCTGCGCGTCCAGAGCCTGTGTTTCGCAACGGGAGAGACCACAACAGTGAGAGGCCTGTGTACCGCAAAAAAAAAAAAAAAAAAAAACATACATCACACCAAACACCAGGAAAATCACAACTTGAATGAGAAAAGACTATTGACTGATGCCAACACGAAGATGCACTTGTTAGAATTACCTAACAAGAGCTTTTAAGTAGCCATCATAAAGATGCATCAATAAGCAATTACAAATTCTCTTGGAACAAATTTTTTAAAAAAAGAAAAGATAATCTCAGCAAAAAATAAAATAGAAGTTATAAAAAATTTACAGAATTGAAAAATACAATAATAGAAATGAAAAATGAAACTTGCTGCAAGTGCTTAATAGGACAGTGTAGATCACAGGATAGAACTGGTGAACTTGAAAATAAAACAGTACAATTTACCAATCAGAACAAGAGAGAGAAAAATACACCAGGGGAAAAATATGACAGAGCCTCAGGACCTGTAGTGAAATAACAAAAGATACAAAATTTGTATCATTGGTATCCCAGAAGGTGAGGTGAAAGCTTGTGGGGCAGAAAGAGTATATGAAGAAATAATGACTATTTCCCAAATTTAGCCAAAAAAACATAAAACCTACAGATTCAAGAAGCTGAATGAATCCCAGAAAGGATAAATGCCAAAAAATCCATATCAAGACAAATTAATGAAAACTTTAAAATTACTGAAATCAGTGAGAGAGAAACAACACCTTATCTACAGAGGGATAACAACTCAAATGACAGATTTCTCAGCAGAAACCATGAAGGCCAGAAGGAAGTGACATATTTTTCAAGTGCTGAAAGAAAATAACTGTCAACCATAACTTCTATATCAACAAAATTATCCTTGAGAAATGAAAAAAAAATAAAAACATTCGGAGACAAAGGAAAACTGAAAGAATTCATGACTAATAAAGCTTTTCTTGAAGAATGTCAATCATTCCCCCAAACTGATCTATTGGTCTAACATGACTTCTATCACAATCCCAGTACAAACAGACATTGCAGACATAGACAAGATTATTCAAAAAGTTACAGGAAAAGGCGACTAACTACAATAATCTTGACAGAGAAGAACAAAATGAAAGGAATCACATTACCCAATATTAAGCCGTACTATAATACTAATTAATCAAAACTGTGTGATATTGGCAGCAGGACAAATACACAGATCAATGGAACAAAACAGAGAACCCAGAAATATATACATGTAACTATGCCCAACTTACTTTTGACAAAGATGCAAAAATAACTCAATGAAAGAATGAACAGTCTTTTCAATACATAGAGCTGGAACAACTGGGCAACCATGGGTTTAAAAAAAAAAAAAGAAGAACCTCAACTTAAAGTGTCACATCTTACGCTAAACTTAACTCAAAATGTATCACAGATGTAAGTATAAAGCTTAAAACTCTGTAAGTTTTAGAAAAAATAGGGGAAAAATCTTCCAGAACTAATGGTAAGAAAAGAATTCTTAGACTTGACTCTAAAAACACATAAATCCATACATGAAAAACCGGTAAATTGGACTTCATCAAAATTTAAAACTTTTGCTCTGTAAAGACCCTGTTAAGAGGATGGAAAAAACTACAGACTGGGAGAAAATATTTGCAAACCCACATATCCAATAAAGAACAAGTGTCTGAATATATAAAGAACTATCAAAACTCAAGAGCAGGGAATTCCCTGGCAGCACAGTGGTTAGGGCTCTGCGCTTTCACTGACGAGGGCACAGGTTCAATCCCTGGTCAGGGAACTAAGATCTGGCAAGCTGAACGGTGGGGCCAAAAAAACAAAAACAGAAAAACAAAAAAAACCTCAACAATAAAAAGAAAAAAAAGCCAACCTGATCATAAAATGGGCAAACAACATGAACAGACATCAAAAGATGTTCAACATCAATAACCATTAGAGCACTGTGAAATCACAATAAGATATTACTACATACTTACCAGAATGTCTAAATTTAAAAAATAATTATACCAAGTACTGGCAAGAATGCAGAGAAACTGTGCCATTCATACATTGCTGGTGGAATACTAAAATGGCACAGCCACTCCGGAAAATAGTTTGATAGTGTCTTATAAAACTAAATATGCAATTACTAAACAACACAGCAACTGCACATTTGGGCATTGCCCCAGAGAAATGAAAAATTACGTTCACACAAAAACCTGCACATAAATGTTCACAGTAGCCTTATTGGCAATAGCCAAAAACTAGAAATAACCCAGATGTCCTCCAACAGCCAAATGGTTAAACATAGCATAGCAGATCAATATCATGGGATACTCCTCAGCAATAAAAAGGAATGAACTATTGATAAACACAACAACTTAGATGACTTCCTAGAAAATTAAGCTGACTGAAAAAGAAAATCCTAAAAGGTTACATACTATAACATTTTTGAAATGACAAGTTATAGAAATGGAAAACAAATTCATCATTGCTGTGGATTAGGGATTGGGGAGGGGACGGTTATGAAAGCACAACAAGGGACCCTTGTAGTAATAGAACTACTCTGTATCTTGACTACAGAAACACAAACCTACATCTGTGATAAAACTGCATAGAATGTGCGCATGTGCGTGCATGCACACACACACACACACACACACACACAACACAAATGACAAGTAAATCCGGGGAAACTTGAAAAAAATCTAAATACATTTATTAATACCAATAAAAGTTTATTTTTAAAGGGAAAGTTAAAAGAAAAAAAAATAAAATGTAACATTAAAAAGCATGATAAAGATGAAACTCTAGAAAGTGAGTTGATTTTTATGATCTGGCTATATCAATTTTATCTTGGGACTTGGTTTTCTCTTATGCATATTGTATTTACATATTCTTATTGCACACTGCCTCAAAGCTTTGCAGAAAAACATGTATAAATTGACAACCAACCAACCCTGGCTCCAGGTTTATATAAGAAATAAGAAAGCAGTTGTTAATTACTACAAATAGAAGTAAATTATAATGAAAAAGTTAGCATTTTAATGAAAATGACAAAGTTCTCAACATAAAAAGCCACATAACCTAAAATTCTTAAATTTTCCCTTTCTTCCTCTCCTATCTCACAGCCATGCTTTGTAGCAAAATTGAATAATGAATGAAATTACTTTATAGACTAATCCAAAGTAAGTTAATCCAAATGTACCTGAATTACAGTTCTAGAACTGTAGAGTACACCACTGTCTCTCAGCTCTATTAAGAAATACCACAGTCCCAATGTCCACCTGAGATGCAAGGCATCATCTTACACTGGCTGAAGGTCAAAGAACACAAGCTGATAGCCCTTCCTAAGCCAACATGTGTCAAGTGTAGTGAGATGAACACCTGCATTGAAATTACCCAGGTGTTTGCTTAAAAATGCATATTCCTGGGCTCTACCCAAAGCTATCATATCAGTTCCTGTGGCTACCATAACAAATACCGCAAACTGGGTACTTAAGACAACAGAAATGCACCCTTTTAGATTTCTGGAGGCCAAAAGTCTGAAATCACAGTGTTGGCTGGGCTGCCCTCCTTCTGGAGGCTCTAAGGGAAATTTTGCTCCTTGCCCTTTCCAGCTTCTGGTGGCTCTCAGCCCTCTACACGTGGTAGCATCATTCTAACCTCTGCCTGGTCACACTACCCCCCTCTTCTGGCTTCTCTGTATGTCTCTCTTATTAGTACCTTGTGATGGCATTTAGGGCCCACCTACATAATCCAGAGTGATCTCCTCATCTCTAGATCCTGAATTTATTCACATTTGCAAAAACCCTTTTTCCAAATAAGGTAAAATTCACAGATTCTGGGGATCTGATGTGGGATAACTTGCGGGGGGACATTTTTCAGCCTATCACAGCTACTGAATCAGGATCTCAGGCTGTGGGGAACAGGGGTCTGCATTCTTTACATGCCAGCAAATCTCATGCATAGTCAAGTTTCAGAGCCACTGTCCTAAGTACTAGGAAAGAGGACTCCCACAGCGCCAAGGCACTCACCCTACTCAGGCACTGGTACAGGGGCTTCAGCAAGTTTGTAAGAAGTGGGCAGAGTACAGTGGGTCTAAGCTCTGCCACAGTTCCAGACACCAGTAGTAGGATGTGGACAGAGGGGCAGTGACACAGGGTCAGTTCTATCATGGGGTCAGGATGGAGCTGAGGAAGCAATGCTGAGACAAAGGGAGTGGTGGCATTAAAAATAACAGTCGCGTGTAGTTTTCTCATGGTTGAATGAGGCAACTGACATCAATAAGGGCTTCACAATGGAACGTGCTCTGGACTGGGAAGAAATAGAAACAGAAATAGCCAGAAAACAAAAACAGGGAGAGAAGAAAGGGATATCTCAGCAGGAATAGCAACAGAAATCTGATTCATCAGAAACCTTACAAGACTTTCGGAAAAAGTAAACAATGGGAAGTTCTAACAGGGTGATGGATGAAGAAAGGGAAATTCCCACAAGAAGGATAATTCACATAACTACATGTATTCCTTTGAATTCTAAATGTCACCATAAATAGGACAATAGTGTAGGAAGTGTTTCTCTAATGTAACACAGCAGGTTGGCAAATATTTTCATTATTTTAATATTTGCAAGACAGCATTATGAGCTCTAAGTATTGAAGCAAATATACACAAAATTAAGAGTTTTCTTAATGTGACATTTTAGTAGTAAATGTTTTGTTCCCTTATTAATGCATTTTCAAAATAACTTTCTTGCTTTTTACTTTTGATACAACAATCACAAGGTTAACTTTATTCCAGGGATGTTTACTGTAAGAACTTCCCTATGATTCAAAATGAATTAACAGATCTATGTTATTGATACGTAGGTACATAACTCCCAACCTGCCAGTTTCTAGTATCAATCACCTGCTTCTAAAAAGTGGCAGAAAGAAACCAGATGCCTAGCGAAAGCAATGTACAGCCAGCATCTAAGAATCTGAGATGGCAACATCATTCTAGAATCCTAAGGAAAGTAACTACTTACTCTGAAGAGCTTAGATGACATTCTACCTGTTCTAAAGAAAGCTGACATCACAAAGGCCCCAAATATGTTAAACAGATAAGATACAAAAATGTCTGTAACTTAATTAATTTTAATCATGTGAGTCCATTTCAATGACCCTTGACAAATTTACACAGTTTAACTCAATAAAAAGTTTAGTCCTCTGTTCCTGGTTCTAAGACACCAGTTTACTAACGGTAATGAGTTTTGAACAAACTATTTTTACTATATACGAAAAAATCAGTATTATTCACAGCTCATAAGCAGAGACACCTATACACTGTGTTAACACCCCTGCTTGGGGCCCATTTTCTTGGCAACTGCCCAAAGCAATGTCTTCATATACTGCCCCAAGTTTCTTCCCTACTGCACTGGTGTGACTGGCCATATACAGTTGGTTCATAGTTAGAGAGAAAAACTGTTAATATTGGAAAATGCAAAGTAATCAGGTAGAGCAGAGTTCCTGAACTCTGATGGAACTGTTTAATTTTATGTGTTTTGTTCATCAAATATTTACTTTAGCTTAAATTTCAGTAAATTACTCAGTCCTACATTAAATATAAATTCTCATTAGCAAACATCTTCTGCAGTGAAAGATAATGGAAATTAAATTAAATCTACTTAATTCCGATTCCACGTCAATACATCAACAGGACCGAGGAGACGGATCCTGTGCTGAGGCACGTTTGCTAGGCAGCTCCCCTCCCTGACCCAGAGTCCCCAAGCCCTCCATCTCTCCTCTCTCTGTCCTCAGATGGCATCTCTTAATTCACAAAAGAAAATGCAGCTGTCTTCATTCTTCCTCCTGCTTACTTCTCCTCTGACTCAAACTTGCCTGCACCTTACGTGCTCATCTTTTCATCTGTCTCTGCAGACACAGTGGGAAAGGGGCCCCTATTTTTTAACAGAGCTCCACGCTCCCTCATCTCTTTAGGGACCTTGCGTCAGTTACCTCCATCATCTCCTTTATTTTCACTCTCTATTCCCAAAACTTAGGGCATTGCTCAAGTCTTGTTCATCTTTCTCCCTCTCTCTCTCTCTCTCTCTCTCTCTCTCTCTCTCACACACACACACACACACACACACACACACCTCCCTCAGCCTTACATCATCTCCTTCTAGCTATTGTATTGTCCACTTTTCTTAGAGCCAACCTACTGAAATAAAATACTAGTATATTTGTCTCCGCTTCATCTCCCATCCTCTATTCAGCCCTTTCAAGCTACCATCTTTCAGTGCCGCTTCAGGAACCTGGTCTGGCCTACACCACTGATAACCTCTTTGCTGCCAAATCCAACAGACACCTTCAAGGACTGAGCTGACGTGAACTCTCTGGGTCGACTGAGCACAGTAACCGCGGCTTTTCCCCTAGAAAACTTTCTCCTCCTCTGGCTTCCACAAAACTGCTCCCCTCCTATGTCCTAACCGTTCTGACTATTCCATCTCAGTCAGTTTTATTTAGTAAATGAAAATGAACAAGTCGGTCACACAAGTCTCTTTGCTACTTGGTATCTTTTGAGCTTAAATGCTGGATATCTACTGTAGATACTAATTTATCATGAAAAATAATATTGTGAGAATATTTATCAACTATAACTATTCATCAAAATTATACTACTTAATACTTACATACTGTTCCATCCCAGGAATACAGTGTATTCTATTTACTTAGGTCCTTACTGTCAGACAGTTAAGCTGTTCAGTAAAGTGTCCTGAACAGACTTCAACAGCCTACTTCTAATTAAAGATGATCTACCACAATAATGTAATATAGAACCAAATCTTCTCAAATCTGTAATTGATATGATTCTTGCTGCTGCCTCCTGATTAGAGATACTGAAGTCACCTTTGCCTCTCTTTCATTCCTTGTGGATAAATCCAATCAGCATTCCTCAGCAGGAAGATTTTAGAAAGCATCATGTTGTAGCACCAAGCCCAAGGGCTTATTTCCACAATGAATGGAAGTAACAGATGCCCAGATTTGACCTCTCTGTGCAGGGCACACTTAAAAGATGAGCCCAAATAGATCTGGGGGTAGAGGGTTTGCCTTCAGAACCCTCTGGAGGAGCAGCTTTGAGGCGCCCCGAGCCCAAACCGCAACCGTCTTTCTTGGAAAGCCATCCCTACGTAGCTTACGCCATGAAAGAAGAGAAAGGCTTCTGTGAACCTAACTTCTCTATGTGAGAAAAGAAAAAAAGAGATTTCATTCTTATATTTAATAAATTATTTTCTTTACAGTGCTTATATGTTACTGCTTTTGTAGAGGCACTGAATGAATATCTCAAATTTTCCCTTTGTTACCCAGGGTCTTAAAATTGTTAAGTTACATCCTGATTAGTGGATTTGTTCACAGCAGTAATCCTTCTTGTGCTTGCCATTTTAGTCAGCAACAATAAAGAGTTATCAGGTAGCATTTGACATTTGAGCACAGAGAAATAACCTTTCCAATTTACTAAATCCTGCTTTTAAAAAGTCATTGCCTTTCTGAAAATGGGTTAAGCTGGAGAACAAATGTAATCATTTAAGTATTTTAAAAGAATACTGATGGCATTTAAATTTAGAGGGGGAAAGGATGGTTTATTTAATAAAATCCATTAGCATAATAAATGACTAGCTGTCAAGAAAAAGGCAAAGGTTGGCCCTTGTATCTCACCATACATAAAAGTAAATTCCAGGACTTCCCTGGTGGCACAGTGGTTAACAATCCGCCTGTCAATGCAGGGCACATGGGTTCGAGCCCTGGCCCGGGAAGACCCCACATGCCGCGGAGCAACTAAGCTCCACAGCTACTGAGCCTGTGCTCTAGAGCCCACGAGCCACAACTACTGAAGCTTGTGTGCCTAGAGCCTGTGCTCCACAACAAGAGAAGCCACTGCAACGAGAAGCCCATACACCCGCAACAAGAGTAGCCCCTGCTCGCCACAACTAGAGAAAGCCTGCACGCAGCAACAAAGACCCAACACAGCCAAAAATAAGTTATTTTTTTTAAAAGTAAATTCCAGATGACTTAAAGTTTTCCATACCAAAAAAATAAGACAGTAACGTTCAGACTAGGAGAAATTTAGGAGCATATCTGTAGAACTAGGGAAGACAGGAAACTCTCCACAATACAGATAGATAACTGTGATAATGTATTTTTTGTATTTATTCTATAGCAAAATCATAACAAATCACTTCAAAAATTTATAGGCCGGTAAAAAAATACTTCCAAAATAAATAATCAAAGAGTTAATACCTGATACAGAAAGCACTCCCACAAACTGAAAAGAAAAAGACAACTCAGTGTAAAAATAGGCAAATAACATATAGAGGAAATTCACAGAAGACCAAACTGGCCAATAAAAAATGAAGATGTTCAACATGATGAACAGTCAGAAAATGTCACTTAAAGCAAAAATGAAAATCTCACAGGAAACTACTGAAATGTCCAACAATAGGGAATGACTGCATAAACCGACCATCCATACTACAGACACTATATACTGTAGTTAATTTTAAATAACTTTGATGTATATCTATTGTCCCGAAAGAAGGAAAGGAAGAAGACAATTTGAAGACTCATATATAGAGAATGATCCCATTTATGGATCACATATTACTATTAATGAAGTCTAATACATGTGAAATGTATATGGGTATATGAAAGTAAGTATGTGTGTGTGTGTACTTGAACATGGAGAAAGATATGGAAAGATAAACCCTCCAATGTTAACATTAGTTGGGGAGAGGGAGACAGGGTGAAGAGGAGGCTGCTGGGGAAAAGGAACTTTTCCTTCATTATATGTTCATCGCCTCAAATGTTAGAATTATTTCACTCTTGTAATTAAAGGAAATATTAAATATAAAAATTGTTTCCTCTAATGTAGTTTAATGTATAATATTTAATATATTAAAACAGATATAACTAATAGTGAATTACAAACCTGCTGAGAACACTTTTAAAATGAGATTGAGTCTATCTCCATCCTCTAAGATTTAAATAAGATTTCAAGTTCAGAGCTCTGTAACCTGTCACTTGCACAAAAAAGGGACCTAAAACCCAGCACACCAGATTTATTCATATTTCACATCACTTCATTAACTGTCCCTTCAAGAAATTCATCTTTTTCTCAACCTTTTTCTTGAAAAGCTGTTCTACTGATTACATGGTCTCTAAAAAGATGAGCCACACAGACTTTTTGAAAGTCTGAAAAAGAATTTGAAGAGAATAAATTCATGGTAAAGCAATAATCTCATAAGCAAATGCACTTGACGGTAGAGTTTAACATCCAAAAATATTGTACTTGTAGCTAAAACAATACCCTGGGATATTAACCTACTCCTACACAGTGCCACTGATTTAATATTATTTATTCCTCAAGGATTGAATTCAAATACAGTTTAATCTTGTTTGAAAGCAGGTATTTTGCTTAAAGTCATTGTTAACTTGTTCTATAATTGCTATTTCACAAAATACAATGTCAGGAATCTACTAGAGAAAATTAAAAGCAGAGACTTGATAGAGTTGAGTGGATCCAAAATATTTAACTTGATAAAGTTTCTGAAAGTTGGCTGTTCTCACTCACACTCTCTTTTTTACTCCTTTTTAAATCCTACTTTAATTGTAAGTCAAACAAAGCACTGAGAAAGTAATTTTAATTTTGAGGGGGAGGAAGGCTAGTGGGAATTTTGCTAACTCTAAGATTTTAATCCAATTTTCTACAACTGTATGATAAAGGCAATGGGCAAATATTTTAGAATTAGACAAACTTTGGTCTGTACCTAATGCAACCATTTCTTCATTTTGTGACCTCGGCTAAGTTAATCTACTTCCATGAGCCTCAGCTCTTCATGCTCAAAACAAAGATAATACAACCTAATGCATGGAGGTCTAGAGAAGATTAGAGATAGCACACAGCATGTCAAGCACATAGCAGGTGCACCATGAATTATAGTAACTTGATACTGTGATTATGAGCAAAATTTCAGATTTATACCAAGGCTATTAAAAATTCCAAAAACAAAACAAAATACATACAAATATGCATAAAACATGTATAAGTTAAACTGGCTGAACATTCCTTTACCCTAAGAGTATATTCTGATTTAATGTGCAAACTTTATTTAAAAGAAATATAATCATTAAGGAAAGCTTCCTGACTTCCAGCTCCAAACCAAGATGGAGTACACATACCTTTCCCTATTCCTCCTGCTAAGTGCAGCTAAAAACTCTGAACCTAACATAGAAAACAATCATAAAAGCCTCAGAAAGGTGGAAAGAACAAGTAAGATTTGCTAGGGACCCCAGGACCCAAAGAATGACACAGCAGTATATTCTTCTGGTTTTCTTTTCTCCTCATCCCAGATCAGACGCTGAAGATGGTAACCTAGAAAAACGAATGGGAGTAGACAAAAAAGTCTCCTAGAAAATCTTATCTCTAATAACCAAAGCACAAGGAAGGACACAACCTAACAAGACAGAAAACCTTTAGACAATAACCACTCTACTCCAGCAAAATACCTCAGGAAAAAAAAAAAACCCACAAACCACATTCCTGTAAGCAGAAGCGAAGTGGGCCGCCTAGATCGCCACTCTTGCCCTGTACCATGGTACCATTCCTCCCATCCCTCTGGGGTGGTCTCAGAGAAGACAAAAGACTTTCATCACCATTCAGCTGTAACAAGTTCCAGCCTCCCCTCAATGAGTCATCTGTGCAAATGGGGATCGTTGCTTTACATAAGGCACCTCCCCCCAATCAAGCTGGATATTGGCCTATCAAAAATGGAATATCAATCAAGGATAGCAATCTAACAACCGACTGTAGAATAGAGGTATACACAGTTAGGGAGGGGAGCACGGAAGTGGGATTATCCAAGGAGAGCAGGGGACAATAAGAGTGTGCCCAGTTCTGAGTGGCGCACTTTTAAAAGAACTTTGGAAAACTACAGTTTTCTGGTAAAATGAATGGGGTTTTCTTATTCTTGGATGGAGTAAGGAAAGAGCCTTCCCTCTTCTTAGAACTACGTACTACTGAAATTATATGTTGAATTCAGCCACTCAGTCAACGAATGTGTATTACCCTAAACACAGGGATACAAAAATGAGTAAGAAAAAAAAAAATGAGTAAGAGAGAAAAGGTGAGGAGGAGGTAGAGAAACCAGTTTGGGAAAAGGAAAATCAAAGGGGCACTAAGCACACGTGAAGTTGGAGGGCTCAGGGAGACATCCACGTGGAGATGTCAAACAAGCAAAACTCGCTGGCAGACAAGCATAAATACTGGAGGACTCCTCTACTGCAGAGACAGAGAGGACCCACCCAGGGAAAAAGCAAAGAGCTGGGGCCTGGGCCCAGGAGATATCATCATCTCCATCAGGGCAGAACTAGACCAAGTTGTCCTTTCCAGGGGAAAAAGTACGTAGGAGAATAGCAGCTCAGGGTAAAGATTTCTGCAGAGTTTCGTGAAAGTGCTACAGTAGCCTATTAGAGAGACAGAGGACACGGATATGGGAAGGCTGCACAACGGCATCTCCTGAATCTTTTTGCTTCTTGTCAGGCTTCCATGCTTATTGCCAAAACAACTGTAATTGCTTCCTAACTGCTCTAGTCCACATCCACTTTGGCTCATTTCAATCCATTTTCCATTTGCAGCCATAGAGATTTTTATCAAAACTCAAGTTTGATCATGTTCCCTCCTTTCCTTAACCCTCTTTCAGTGGATTCCCTTTGCTCTTACTACAGCATAAAGACACATCTCCTGAAATTGGCTTCCTGGGCCCTGCAGGCTGAGGGTCTTACCTAACTCCCCAGAACCATCTATCTGTACCTGACCTGCTCTCTGCTCCAAGCTTCACCGGTCTTCTCTAAGTGCCTCAAATAAGTGCCTCAGATACTAAGTGCATTGGCTGTTCTCTCCCACCACAGGGCTCCACGTGAGCTGTTCCCTCTCCTGCACACTCTTCCCTCCCTTTTCACCTCGTCCACTTCAGATTGCAATTTAAGCAGTCCATCCTCAAGAAACCCTTTCTTGACCTCCAGCAGCAATGACAATAAAACGTCCCAGCCCTTCACAACACCGACCACAGTTAGCATCTTTGGAGTGACTATTTGCCTCTAGAGTATTAGCTGCTTAGAGATACGGAACCCTCTGGCTCACTACTGTATCCCCAGCACTTAGTTTATGCCAGTGCCTGGCATACAGTGAGCTCTCAATAAGCACTGGTTGATAGAAGAGATGAACGACACCCAAAGCAAGGGCTCGTGATGGCTAGCGAGTACGTGCCCTGAAGTGAAACACCTAATACAGCCTTTTGTTCATGCTTGGAATTTCACTCACCATCCGAATAGTATTTCTCTTCTGTGTTAAAAGTAAATGCCGGGCTTCCCTGGTGGCGCAGTGGTTGAGAATCTGCCTGCCGATGCAGGGGACACGGGCTCGTGCCCCGGTCCGGGAAGATCCCACATGCCGCGGAGCGGCTGGGCCCGTGAGCCACGGCCGCTGAGCCTGCGCGTCCAGAGCCTGTGCTCCACAACGGGAGAGGCCACGAGAGTGAGAGGCCCGCGCAAAAATAAAATAAAATAAAATTAAAAGTAAATGCCACATTATATGAAGATAATGAATAATGCTCTTTTGTTATTAAACTATTTATGTTAATAGCATTCTGCATTCAGGTCTTCAAGTCATATTGGCAGATCATGTTCTGCTTAGCTTTAACTGAACTTGACGTTATCTGTTTGCACTTTCTTTTAAACATCCAATGGTGATACCCCTAGCCTGATGACACAAAATTTACAACAAAGAATCTAAAAATAAAAGTCATTATGCTTGCTGAGCAAAAAACAGAAATAGATTTACTATCTTCAAGGTCACTCAAAGCTGAATTTAACAAATTCAGTTTTCCCCTTGACAATCACAGAGGAAGAAAGTAAGCACAAATCACACTAGTATCAGGGCTCTTATTAATGCCAGCTGTATGGGAAATATTTAAACTTGGTATTCATCTAGCACTACGGATTTTGTAACTAGCCACTATCTCCATTAATAAGCAGTTAGTGACAAAATCAGATCACATCATCTGTGCAGTTAATTACAAGCTGGAAAATATTCAGGGTATACAAATTTTATTAGCATGGCTGATTATCTGTCAACTATTTTGATTAATTACTTCTGAACTTGGATTCTAGCCTTCAACTATTTCAAATTTAACATATTTGACATCAAGGGTTTTCAAGCTACTTTACCTCTGTTTAGTATTTTGTCTTATTCCTATTTTAAAATTGTCAGAAATAAATACTGTTAGCTCTTAAACTGACAATTCATTCTGCAGCTAAATAAATTATTAATTGGCAGAAAACTATCTACCACATGGTTAATTTTTTGTCAATGTTTATTAAATATTCTCAGCATTACTATATAGGACAAAAAATATTTTGAACTCTACATTACATGTTAAGGATAGAACCCTAAAACTTTTCTCTTTGCTTTGGAGTAGAAAAAAGCATTTGGCTTTTTATTTTTACAGGTTGGATATGGATAGGTTGTTTGTGTGGCTATGTAAGTAATAGCATAGACTCTAATCTATAAGTCATTTGTGGTGCGGGAGGGCAGGCTTCCTGGAAGAAATTAGTTTTGAAGTGAAAGAGAAGGCTGACTGAGGTGAAAAGATCAAAAAAGTAAGAGGGAATATAACAGGTGAGACAGGGTGAGTAGAACAAATAATTTACAGAAATAAAGCAAAAGCCGTTCACAGAACACACAGTTCACATTTTCACAGGTAGTCAGTGGCAACAAGAACACACAAAATGAAAGATAAAAAGTTGAAAAAATATATTGTGCTAAAAACACAAAGTGTACCAAGCACACTAAACCCAAATATTCACTTTTAAACTCTCCATTCTATGATTACAATTTTCTGTAACCTTTAAAGAAAAGGGGCATAGAGAAACTGACTCCCCAGTGCGCAAAGGCAGAATGGTAATTTGAACCCAGGCAAGCTAACTTCATGCCCTCAATCACAACACTACCCTAGTTTGAAAAGATGTATTCTACATGTAAGAGGACAGCATAGGCACATATTCAACGACAAATAGGTTCTGATCTGTCCTTGAAGAACTTGTGGTTAATTTGCAATGACCAGTCACCATTCCATTTGTTACCTTTATATAACTGACTAAGCAGGACTGTGGGTACCAGTTATGGTGGTGATAAACAATCCCACTACCTGAGCCACAGCTTAGCCTCATACTATAATCAACACTCCTTCAGAAAAATGTGAAGCCCCAATATGAAAAGCTATATTCTATAAAAGGCACAGTTATCTAAATACTTGTGGTACCTGACCTCTTTCTTTCATAACCAGAATTATGTTGCTCTTATTAATAATAATTAATCTTTGTTGCATGTATTCCTTTGCCTTTCCTGCAGGAAATTCCCGAGAGAGGTAGTTGATCAAGGGAAGATTTGAACATTCTTGGATCTCTGGCTTAAATCCCTCTTAATCTCACCCAAAATGCTCACCATCTGGTATGGTATCAGCAGGCTAGTTGAGTGTACCTATTTATGGTTGACTGGCATCTGTGGGACAAGGATGCTTGTGGAGGGCTTGAGGTTTCTACTGGGTATGACATCGAATATTTAGACATTTCATATTAAATGAAAATTCTGTGGAGAACTGGTCAAGCAAGTCAAGCAAAGACCAATTCCCATATAAATCAAAACCACAATGAGATATCACCTCACACCTGTCAGAGCAGCTATTATCAAAAAGACAACAAATAACAAGTGTTGGTGAGGATGTGGAAAAAGGGAACTCTCATGCACTGTTGGTGGGAATGTAAATATAAATGAACGTAAATTGGTGCAGCCACTATGGAAAACAGTATGTCGATTCCTCAAAAAATTAAAAACAGAACTACCATGTGATCCAGCAATTCCATTCCTGGCATTAATCCAAAGAAAATGAAAACACTAATTTGAAAAGATATCTGCGCCCTCATGTTCACTGCAGCATTATTTACAATAGCCAAGATATGGAAGTAACCTAAGTGCCCATCAATAGATGAAAGGATAAAGAATGGACTATTACTCAGCCATAAAAAAAGAACAAAATTTTGTCATTTGTGACAACACAGATGGACCTAGAGGTCATTATGCTAAGTAAGATAAATCAGAGAAAGACTAATACTATATGATTTCACTTTACATGTGAAATCTAAAAAAATAAAACAAATGAACAAACGTAACAAAACAGAAAGAGTCACAGATACAGAGAACAAACAAGTGGTTGCCAGAGGAGAGGGAGATTAAAAAGTACAAACTTCCAGTTATAAAATAAATGAGTCATGGGTATGAAATGCACAGTGTGGGGAACACAATTATGTAATATCTCTGTATAGTGACAGGTGGTAACTAATCATGGTGATCATTTTGAAATGTACAGAAATGTCAAATCACTGTGTTATGTACCAAGAACTAACATAGTGAGGTAGGTCAATTATACTTCAAAAAACAAACGAACAAATTCATAGAAAAAGAGATCAGATCTGTGGTCACCAGAAGCTGGTGGGGAGGAGGAATTGGATGAAGGTGGTCAAAAGGTATGAACTTCCGGGGCTTCCCTGGTGGCACAGTGGTTAAGAGTCCGCCTGCCGATGTAGGGGACACGGGTTCGTGCCCCGGTCCAGGAAGATCCCACGTGCCGTGGAGTGGCTGGGCCTGTGAGCCATGGCCGCTGGGCCTGCGCGTCCCGAGCCTGTGCCCCACAACGGGAGAGGCCACAGCAGTGAGAGGCCCACATACCGCAAAAAAAAAAAGGTATGAACTTCCAGTTATAAGATAAATAAGTACCAGGGATATAGTGTACAACATGATAAATATAATTAACACTACTGTATGTTACATATGAAAGTTGTTAAGAGTAAATCCTAAGAGTTCTCATCAAAAGGAAAAAATATATTTTTCTATTATTTAAATTTTATCTATATGCAATGATAGATGTTCACTAAA
Source organism: Lipotes vexillifer (assembly GCF_000442215.2). Classification (NCBI taxonomy): domain Eukaryota; kingdom Metazoa; phylum Chordata; class Mammalia; order Artiodactyla; family Lipotidae; genus Lipotes; species Lipotes vexillifer. The sequence goes on along the minus strand of NW_006795096.1, from coordinate 1,201,987 downwards.
TTTACTGTGGTAATCATTTCATGATGTAAGTCAAGTCATTATACTATGCACCTTAAACTTATACAGTGCTATATGTCAATTATATCTGAACAAAACTAAGGTGAAAAAAGACCAATTCCCAATGTCCTGTTGAATCTAACTATGAGGCACCCAAGGTATCCCTTTGCTTTGTCTCCTATCAGTGATCCTGAGTGTTTTACATTTTAAACTCACATACCTGTTTTAAATTTCACAGATCCAGAGACCCTGTTCATCATTTGAAAGACTGAATATTTGTTAAGATGTCAATCCTCCCCAAACTGATTTATAAATTCAGTGTAATCTCAATCAAAATCCTAGCAGAACTTTAGGTAGAAAATGACAAGCTGGTTCTAAAATTCATATGGAATAGACAAAACAACTCTGGAAAAGGAGTACAAAAGAAGAACAAAGCCAGAAGGCTAATGCTACCTAACTTCAATAATTATTGTAAAACTACTGTAATCAAAACACTGTAGTACTGGTATACAGAGAGACAAATAGATCAATGGAACAAAATAGAGAGTCCCAAAATAAACCCATACACACATGGACAAATGGTTTTCAGAAAGTACAAAGGCAATTCAGTGGAGAAAAAGAGAGCCTTTTCAACAAATGGTGCTGGAACGAGAAGATAGCCATGGAAGGACAGAAAGAAGGGAGGAAGGGAGGAAAGGAGGAAGGAAGGGAGGGAGGGAAGGAGGGAGGAAGGAAGGAAGGAGATCTATCCCTCACACCGTATACAAAAATTAATTCAAAATGGATCATAAGCCGAAAATTAAAAAAATCCTAAAATAAAACTTAGGAGAATATATCTGTGATCTTGGGTTAGACAAAGGTTTCTTAGATATGATACCAAAAGCACAACCTATAAAGGACAAACTGGAAAACTGGACCACATCAAAATTAAAAACTTCTACTCCTCAAAAGACATTAAGAACATGAAAAGGTGCAGGCTGGAAAAAAATTTCTGCAAAGTACATACCTGATATACTTGCTTTCAAAATAAATAAAGAACTTCCAAAATTCAACAAACAACCCAATTTCAACTGGACAAAGGATTTGAAAAGATAGTTCACCAAAGAAGATATATGTATGGCAAACAAGCACATGAAAAGATGCTCAAAATCACTAGTCATTAGGGAAATTCAAACTAAGACCATAATGAGATACCTCTACACCTTTATTATAATTGCTAAAATTAAAAAGACTGCCCATATGAAGTGTTGGCATGGATGTGAAGAAACTAGACTTTGGAAACAGTGTCCTTAAAAAGTATACTTATCATATGATCCCAACACCCATTCCTATGTTTTGCCCAAGAAAAATGTAAACCTAAGTCCAAATAAACACTTATACAAAAATGTTCATACCAGCTTTATTTGTAATACCCCAGACCTGGAAATACTCCAAATATCCATCAACAGATGAACCGATAAACAAATTGTGGTATACCCACACAACGTAATATTTACACGGCAATAAAAATGAACAATGAACAGTTGATACACACAAAAGAGATGACTCTCAAAATAATCAGGCTAGAAGACATACCACATGCTTTCATTTTAAATAAAACTCTACAAAATGCAAACTAAAAGCAGATCAGTGATTGTCTGATGATGGGGGAATGTGCAAAGAACCTGCTCGAGGGATTACAACTCAGCTCAATGAAACTTGAGGGGAGGGATATATATGTTCACCACCTTGATTGTGGTGATGATTTCATGATGTATACATATCAAAACTTACCAAATTGTATATTTTAAATATTTTCAGATTGCTGTTTGTCAATTACACCTCAATAGAGCTGTATGTCAATTACACCTCAATAGAGCTGTAACTTAAAAAAAATGTACACTATAGGTTTGGGAGTTATTTTAATTAATGTCCCATTCTGATCCACCTCAGATGCTTCTGGCACAAGAAAAGGGCCTTCTGGTAGGGAAGGAGGTCTTCATGTGTGTAGTTAGAGCTGTGCTGGCCATTCTGACAGTCTTCTTCTGCTTGTTCTATAAAGCAAACTCTGATAACTCATCCAAAAGTGTATCAGATCATTAAGAAACTAATTTAAAAGTAGGATAAACTTTTTTTTTTACCCCACTGGAAAGTAGTAACTAAGCCAACACAGGACGTTCCTGGCCACATTGACTCACAGTAGCATTCCTGTACAGATTCAGTTTGAGTATTGACATGTGGAATTTTGGATTTCGCTTACGTATCTTGGCACATAATTGATTTCTGTCCACCGAGTCAGTCCTGGGAAAGATTGACTACACCCCAAACGATCTGATATTGTTCATGACTTTCTCCACAGGTCTGTAAGGAGTGTAATCGTGGTCTCCAGTGGAAAGCTGGATCCAGAGCTTGCATGTTCCTCACGTATAATCATGGCTGCAGAAACATTAGTTTTATCGTTTTTTTAAGCAAGAAAGTGACATATGTTTTGGATGGAATGTTTACTCAGAGGAAATTTAACGTTATTTATCTTTTGAAAAAATGGGTTCACTATATTGTATGTAACCAGTTGAGGCTCAACTGAAAACTACCATGAACTACACATTCTAAAGGCTCAACAGTTACTGCAAAGGGGAAACAGGACTGCTGCCAATGAGGGAATTAGTGAAGAATAAACTTTTCAGAACAGGGATGTGATGGTTGTCTGAGGGGACAGGAGAAGATTCTTTGGAGAGGAGATTAAGAATTTTAAGAATTTAAGATTAGGAAGATTAAGAATTTGAGGGGGGGAAATAAAGAATCAAAGATGAGCGCTGGCAGTGAAGATGAGAGGCCCCACACCAACCAAATGACAGGCTAGGAGTGGAACCCAGACACAGCCTGCTCCAGAGCCAGACTCTTGATCACAACACTAAACCAACATATGGGCTAGCAGCCTTCCCAACAGACATTTCATGAGGCTGGCGCTGTCTCTGTAGCTGACCACATTGTACAGATGGCACAGGCAGCAAGGACACACTCAGCAACAATAGGAAACACACACATTTAAGAGGCTTCTTTCATATAGAAACCTGAGGGTCTAGAATATGCTATGACTAAAGAAAGAGAAATTATTCAGAATACGTGGCACATTCTATCTTCTGTCTTTAAATGAAGGCATCCAATTTAGCTGGAAGACAGATAACTATAAAATGATAACCCTCGTTACATGTTTTAGGCAGAAGTGATTATTCATTGAGAAAATGACATAATGCCATATAGATCTCAGTAGCAAATTTTTGGCTTAGTGTTAATGATGCATAAAATCAAAGGAATCAAAAGACTATACAATGCAGCACCTTAAAAGTACTGTGGGGAAAAGGAGGGTTTCAAAAGATCTGGAGGGAAGGTTAGTTGCAAATGTTGACCATGTAGCCTTGGATAACAATTATTCTACGTCTATTTCTTCATCTGTAAAAGGTAGAATAATTCCACCTGCCCTAACAATATTTCAGGATTGAGAAGATCAAATGAGATGATAAAGAAAACTGTCAAGTCTCTCACACATTTGTAAGGGGGTATTCTCAACTGTCAACACATTACCTCTTTCAGGGGCGTCAACTATGTGGTTTCTTCACTAGTAACTTCCAGTACTACAAAAGATGAAGCTTCTATTCAGCCAAAGCTTCTCAAACCTATGTGAATAATTTTTGGTTCTGCTTAATCATATCCAATTTTTACTTTTTTAAAAAAATAGATCTTTATTGGAGCATAACTGCTTCACAATACTGTGTTAGTTTCTGTTGTACAACAAAGTGAATCAGTCATATGCACACATATATCCCCATATCCCCCCTCCCTCTTGAGCCTCCCTCCCACTCTCCCTATCACATGTCTCTAGGTCATCGCAAAGCACGGAGCTGATCTCCCTGTGCTATGTTGCTGCTTCCCACTAGCTATCTATTTTACATTCGGTAGTGTATATATGTCGATGCTACTCTTACTTTACCCCAGCTTCCACCTCCCCACCTGGGTCCTCAAGTCCATGCTCTATGTCTATGTCTTTATTCCTGCCCTGCCACTAGGTTCATCAGTACCATTTTTTTTTTTTTAGATTCCATATATACATGTTAGCATATGATATTTGTTTTTCTCTTTCTGACTTACTTCACTCTGTAGGACAGATTCTAGGTCCATCCACCTCAGTACAAATAACTCAATTTCGTTTCTTTTTATGGCTGAGTAATATTCCATTGTTAATAGTCCATCTGAGTAATATTCCATCTTCTTCTATCGATGGACATTTCGGTTGCTTCCATGTCCTGGCTACTGTAAACAGTGCTGCAATGAACACTGTGGTACATGTCTCTTTCTGAATTAATCATCTAATTTTAACAGTGCTGCAATGAACACTGTGGTACATGACTCTTTCTGAATTAATCATCTAATTTTAACTGCTGACATCTGACAGGGAACTTCAGGTTTCATAAATTTCCATATTTTTTTAAGTTTTACTTTTCACATACTATTAAACATTTGTGTTTTTATGCTAAATCATCCTTTTTAAAAAGTCAAATTTTAGCCTTGAAAATATCACATTCATCTTTTATTCCACCTCCAAAGCCACCTCTCAATTCTGAGAAATAACGTTAGAAGTTTTTTTTAAAAGAATCATTTATTACTTATTATTCAGTTAGGTTTTTAGATCTGTTTTTTGCATTGGAATATCTCCTTTCACCCCTGAAGGGCACGGAGCAATAAAGGTGAAGGACTACAATAAAATGTCTTGTATGCATTTTTAAGGATTGTATTAATTGTCTTTTAGTGTCATGAGATCTTTGAGAAAGAAAAGCAATGTTAAACCACACTGGGCTCTCTTGGATTGCTGGGGAAGAGGGGATTCTCTTCCTGGATTCTCCTGGAAGAGGGGCTGCTGCCCCTTGGATATCTAACCCAGGGCTTTTTTCATGTAACTGATCTAATAGACATTCTAAGCTCTACATTTTTTAATCAATAAGTAATAATGAAGTAAAGATATACTTTCCTTAGAGAAAATTTTATTGTCTGTGCAGGTTCCTGGGGGGGGGGTAGATGACTTTTTAAAAGTAGTCTAGCATTTTCCTGGTTTTTATTTGCAACTCTAGATTATAGGTTTCAGGGAAAGGGCGAAGAATGTGAGCACAAAGATTCTGTTCTAATTTAAATATTCTTCACAATTTAGACGGGTCCTGGGGGGGGGGGGTAGATGACTTTTTAAAAGTAGTCTAGCATTTTCCTGGTTTTTATTTGCAACTCTAGATTATAGGTTTCAGGGAAAGGGCGAAGAATGTGAGCACAAAGATTCTGTTCTAATTTAAATATTCTTCACAATTTAGAAGTAATTACTTTGCTTAAGGTTCAGTCACCTTCTAAATGTTACTCAATAAGAAGAGAAAGATATTATGTTGGTCATAGACAAGAATATTAATAAAATAATTGCTAAGGTATAATCATTATTTTCATTTTCTATTTAAAAAGTTTCATTTTTTATCATCTCAGTTGCCAAATTTTAATCTTCATTGATTAAAACCACAGAACTCCTTGCCTACAAATTTATTCAGGTTTGCAAACATTAAATCATCATTAGATTAGAATGACAAGCATGACAAAATTAATACTTCAAAAGAAGTTCAGGGAAATATAAAACCTTAAAAGTACTGAATTAGGTTTTAAATTGAACTCATACAAGCTTAAGTTCACTGAAAACTAATATTGCATACTTTTTAATCAATTATTTCATAATCATCCCCCTAAATCCTTTAACTTACCAAGAAATCCTATCTAAAAAAGTTTTCTAAAGTCAACCATAAAATACAACTGACATGCAAATTCATCTAAACTTCCACTGAATCCATCATATGTCACCTCACTTCAACTCATCAAATCACTTAACATGAGTAAAAAGTGTCCTCAGTGCTCGTGTTACAATTAAAATCCATATTATACAGAAAATAAAATGATGTAATCACTTGGAACCATTATGGGACTAACTCTATTTTTACTTTTTATTTTCTGAACTTTATATTTTTATACAGCAGGTTCTTATTAGTTATCCATTTTATACATATTAGTGTATAAATGTCAATCCCAATCTCCCAATTCATCACACCACCACGCCCCCTGCCGCTTTCCCCCCTTGGTGTCCATACGTTTGTTCTCTACATCTGTGTCTCAATTTCTGCCCTGCAAACTGGTTCATCTCTACCATTTTTCTAGGTTCCACATATATGCGTTAATATATGATATTTTTCTCTTTCTGACTTACTTCCCTCTATATGACAGACTCTAGATTCATCCACGCCTCTACAAATGACCCAATTTCGTTCCTTTCTATGGCTGAGTAATATTCCATTGTATACGTGTACCACATCGTTACCCATTCATCTGTCAATGGGCATTTAGGTTGCTTCCATGACCTGGCTGTCATAAATAGTGCTGCAGTGAACACGGGGGTGCATGTGTCTTTTTGAATTATGGTTTCCTCTGGGTATATGCCCAGTAGTGGAATTGCTGGATCATATGGTAATTCTAGTTTTAGTTTTTTAAGGAACCTCCATACTGTTCTCCATAGTGGCTGTATTAATTTACATTCCAACCAACAGTACAAGAGGGTTCCCTTTTCTCCACACCCTCTCCAGCATTTGTTGTTTGTAGATTTTCTGATGATGCCCATTCTAACGGGTGTGAGGTGATACCTCACTGTAGTTTTGATTTGCATTTCTCTAATAATTAGTGATGTTGAGCAGCTTTTCGTGTGCTTCTTGGCCATCTGTATGTCTTCTTTGGAGAAATGTCTATTCAGGTCTTCTGCCCCTTTTTTGATTGGGTAGTTTGTTTTTCTAACATTGAGCTGCATGAGCTGTTTATGTATTTTGGAGATTAGTCCTCTGTCCGGTGATTCGTATGCAAATATTTTCTACCATTCTGAGGGTTATCTTTCGTCTTGCTTATGGTTTCCTTTGCTGTGCAAAAGCTTTTAAGTTTCATTAGGTCCCATTTGTTTATTTTTGTTTTTATTTCCATTACTCTAGGAGGTGGATCAAAAAAGATCTTGCTGTGATTTATGTCAAAGAGTGTTCTTCCTATGTTTTCCTCTAAGAGTTTTATAGTGTCCAGTCTTACATTTAGGTCTCTAATCCATTTTGAGTTTATTTTTGTGTTTAGAGTTAGGGAGTGTTCTAATTTCAGTCTTTTTCTTTTTTTTTTAAATTAAGGGTACTTGAATTTATTTATTTATTTATTTTTGGCTGTGTTGGGTCTTCATTTCTGTGCAAGGGCTTTCTCTAGTTGTGGCAAGCGGGGGGCACTCTTCATCGCAGTGCACGGGCCTCTCACTGTCGTGGCCTCTCTTGCTGCAGAGCACAGGTTCCAGATGCACAGCCTCAGTAGTTGTGGCTCACGAGCCTAGTTGCTACACGGCATGTGGGATCTTCCCAGACCAGGGCTCGAACCCGTGTCCCCTGCATCAGCAGGCAGATTCTCAACCACTGTGCCACAAGGGAAGCCCTAATTTCATTCTTTTACATGTAGCTGTCCAGTTTTCCCAGTACCAGTTATTGAAGAGACTGTCTTTTCTCCATTGTATATCCTTGCATGCTCTGTCATAGATTACATGACCATAGGTGCAAGGGTTTATCTCTGGGCTTTCTCTCCTGGTCCACTGATCTATATTTCTGTTTTTGTGCCAGTACCATATTGTCTTGATTACTATAGCTTTGTAGTATAGTCTTTAGTCAGGGAGTCTGATTCCTACAGCTCTGTTGTTTTTCCCCAAGACTGCTTTGGCTATTTGGGGTCTTTTGTGCCTCCATACAAATTTTAAGACTTTTTGTTCTAGTTCTGTAAAAAATGCCATGGGTAATTTGATAGGGATTGCATTGAATCTGTAGATTGCTTTGGGTAGTATAGTCATTTTCACAATGTTGATTCTTCCAATCCAAGAACATGGTATATCTCTCCATCTCTTTGCATCATCTTTAATTTCTTTCATCAGTGTCTTACAGTTTTCTGCATACAGGTCTTTTGTCTCCCTAGGCGGGTTTATTCCTAGGTATTTTATTCTTTTTGTTGCAATGGTAAATGGGAGTGTTTCCTTAATTTCTCTTTCAGATTTTTCATCATTAGTGTATAGGAATGCAACAGATTTCTGTGCATTAATTTTGTATCCTGCAACTTTACCAAATTCATTGATTAGCTCTAGTGGTTTTCAGGTGGCATCCATAGGATTCTCTATGTATACTATCATGTCATCTGCAGTGACAGTTTTCTTTTTTCTTTTCCAATTTCTATTCCTTTTCTTTCTTTTTCTTCTCTGATTGTCATGGCTAGGACTTCCAAAACTATGCTGAACAATAGTGGTGAGAGTGGACATCCTTGTCTTGGTTCCTGATCTTACAGAAAAGCTTTCAGTTTTTAAACACTGAAAATGATGTTTGCTGTGGGTTTGTCCTCTATGGCCTTTATTATGTTGAGGTAGGTTCCCTCTATGTCCACTTTCTGGAGAATTTTTATCATAAATTAGTGTTGAATTTTGTCAAAAGCTTTTTTTGCATCTACTGAGATGGTCCTATGGTTTTTATTCTTCAATTTGTTAATATGGTGTATCACATTACTTGACTTGCATATACTGAAGAATCCTTGCATCCCTGGGATAAATCTCACTTGATCATGGTGCATGATCCTTTTAATGTGCTGTTGGATTCTGTTTGCTAGTATTTTGTTGAGGATTTTTACATCTATATTCATCAGTGATATTGGTCTGTAATTTTCTTTTTTTGTAGCATCTTTGTCTGGTTTTGGTATCAGGGTGATGGTGGCCTCAAAGAATGAGTTTGGGAGTGTTCCTTCCTCTGCAATTTTTTGGAAGACTTTGAGAAGGATGGGTGTTAGCTCTTCTCTAAATGTTTGATAGAATTCACCTGTGAAGCCATCTGGTCCTGGACTTTTGTTTGTTGGCAGATTGTTAATCAGAGTTTCAATTTCATTACTTGTGATTGGTCTGTTTATATTTTCTATTTCTTCCCGGTTCACTCTTGGAAGGCTATACCTTTCTAAGAATTTGTCCATTTCTTCCAGGTTGTCCATTTTACTGGCATAGAGTTGCTTGTAGTAGTCTCTTACGATGCTCTGTATTTCTACAGTGTCTGTTATAACTTCTCTTTTTCCATTTCTAATTTTATTAATTTGAGTCCTCTCCCTCTTTTTCTTGATGAGTCTGGCTAATGGTTTATCAATTTTGTTTATCTTCTCAAAGAACCAGCTTTTAGTTTTATTGATCTTTGCTATTGTTTTGTTTCTATTTCATTTATTTCTGCTCTGATCTTTATGATTTCTTTCCTTCTGCTAACTTTGGGTTTTCTTTCTTCTTCTTTCTCTAGTTCCTTTAGGTGTAAGGTTAGATTGAGATTTTTCTTGTTTCTTGAGGTAGGCTTGTATTGCTATAAACTTCCCTCTTAGAACTGCTTCTGCTGCATCCCACAGGTTTTGGATAGTCGTGTTTTCATTGTCATTTGTCTCTAGGTATTTTTTGACTTCCTCTTTGATTTCTTCAGTGACCTCTTGGTTATTTAGTAACGTATAGTTTAGCCTCCATGTATTTGTGTTTTTTACATTTTTTTCCCTATAACTGATTTCTAATCTCATAGCATTGTAGTGGTCAGAAAAGATGCTTGATATGATTTCAATTTTCTTAAATTTACTGAGGCATGATTTGTGACCCAGGATGTGCTCTATCCTGGAGAATGTTCCATGCACACTTGAGAAGAAAGTGTAATTTCCTGTTTGGGGATGGAATACCCTATAAATATCAATTAAATCTATCTGGTCTATTGTGTCATTTAAAGCTTGTGTTTCCTTATTAATTTTCTGTCTGGGTGATCTGTCCATCGGTGTAAGTGAGGTGTTAATGTCCCCCACTATTATTGTGTTAGTCGATTTCCCCTTTTATAGCTGTTAGCAGTTGCCTTATGTATTAAGATGCTCCTATGTTGGGTGCATATATAATTGTTGTATCTTCTTCTTGGATTGATCCCTTTGTCATTATGTAGTGTCCTTCCTTATCTCTTGTAACATTCTTTATTTTACAGTTTATTTTATCTGATATGAGTATTGCTACTCCAGCTTTCTTTTGATTTCCATTTGCATGGAATATTTTTTCATCCCCTCACTTTCAGTCTGAATGTGTCCCTAGGTCTGAAATGGGTCTCTCGTAGACAGCATATATATGGGTCTTGTTTTTGTATCCATTCAGCACGCCTGTGCCTTTTGGTTGGAGCATTTAATCCAGTCACATTTAAGGTGATTATTGATATGTATGCTCCTATGACCATTTTCTTAATTGTTATGTGTTTGTTTTTGTAGGTCCTTTTCTTGTTTTGTATTTCCCACTTAGAGAAGTTCCTTTAGCATTTGTTGTAGAGCTGGTTTGGTGGTGCTGAATTCTCTTAGCTTTTGCTTGTTTGTAAAGCTTTTGATTTCTCCTTCGAATCTGAATGAGATCCTTGCCGGGTAGAGTAATCTTGGTTGTAGGTTCTTCCCTTTCATTACTTTAAATATGTCATGCCCTCCTTTCTGGGTTGTAGAGTTCTGCTGAGAAATCAGCTCTTAACCTTATGGGAGTTCCCTTATATGATATTTGTTGTTTTTCCCTTGCTGCTTTCAATAATTTTTCTTTGTCTTTACTTTTTGCCAATTTGATTACTATGTGTCTCGGCGTGTTTCTCCTTGGGTTTCTCCTGCCTGGGACTCTCTGCGCTTCCTGGACTTGGGTGACTATTTCCTTTCCCATGTTAGGGAAGTTTTCGACTATAATCTCTTCAAATATTTTCTCGGGTCCTTTCTCTCTCTCTCTCTTCTCCTTCTGGGACCCCTATAATGTGAATGTTGTTGTGTTTAATGTTTTCCCAGAGGTCTCTTAGGCTGCCTTCATTTGTTTTCATTCTTTTTTCTTTATTCTGTTCCACAGCAGTGAATTCCACCATTCTGTCTTCCAGGTCACTTATCCATTCTTCTGCCTCTGTTATTCCTTCTAGTGTAGTTTTGATTTCAGTTATTGTATTGTTCATCTCTGTTTGTTTGTTCTTTAATTCTTCTGGGTCTTTGTTAAATATTTCCTGCATCTTCTCGATCTTTGCCTCCATTCTTTTTCCGAGGTCCTGGATCATCTTCACTATCATTATTCTGAATTCCTTTCCTGGAAGGTTTCCTATCTCCACTTCATTTAGTTGTTTTTCTGGGGTTTTATCTTGTTCCTTCATCTGGTACATAGCCCTCTGCCTTTTAATCTTGTCTCTCTTTCTGTGAATGTGTTTTTTGTTCCACAGGCTGCAGGACTGTTGTTCTTGCTTCTGCTGTCTGCCCTCTGGTGGATGAGGCTATCTAAGAGGCTTGTGGAAGTTTCCTGATCATAGGGACTGGTGGTGCATAGACCTGGCTGTTGCTCTGGTGGGCAGAGCTCTGTAAAACTTTAATCCACTTGTCTGCTGATGGGTGGGGCTGGGTTCCCTTCCTGTTGGTTGTTTGGCCTGAGGTGACCCAACACTGGAGCCTACCCAGGCTCTTTGGTGGGGCTAATGTCGGACTCTGGGAGGGCTCACGCCAAGGAGTACTTCCCAGAACTTGTTGCCAGTGTCCTCGTCCTCACGGTGAGACACAGCCACCCCCCGCCTCTGCAGGAGACACTCCAACACTAGCAGGTAGGTCTGGTTCAGTCTCCCCTGGGGTCACTGCTGCTTCCCCTGGGTCCCAACGCACACATTGCTTTGTGTGTGCCCTCCAAGAGTGGAGTCTCTGTTTCCCCCAGTCCTGTCGAAGTCCTGCCATCAAATCCCGCTAGCCTTCAAAGTCTGATTCTCTAGGAATTCCTCCTCCTGTTGCCAGACCCCCAGGTTGGGAAGCCTGACATGGGGCTCAGAACCTTCACTCCAGTGGGTGGACTTCTGTGGTATAAGTGTTCTCCAGTCTGTGAGTCACCCACCCAACAGTTATGGGATTTGATTTTATTGTGATTGCACCCCTCCTACCATTTCACTGTGGCTTCTCCTTTGTCTTTGGATGTGGGGTTAGTTCCAGTGTCTTCCTGTCGATGACTATTCAGCCGCTAGTTGTGATTCTGGTGCTCTCACGAGAGAGAGTGAGAGCACGTCCTTCTACCCCGCCATCTATATAATTCCTTCGGGACTAACTCTTTAAAATAACTTAGTGTGCAAGCCACATGATGCTAAGCTCATTTACGACCTGAAACAAAATTCAGACCTAATTTCCAAAGCTAACATTTAGCCAAGAGCAACAGCCCTTTTTTTCATATTTCTAGTGGAGAGAAAACTCTGTCAGTTTCACTACACAATGTTGTGGTTAACAAATAAATATAGGGGAGACAGCCTAGAAATCTATGTTTGGGAGTAATCACCATAAATCCATGAGAAAGGATGAGGTCCGCAGAGAATGAACACAGAGAGAGGGGAGGTTAAGGGAGGGGAGGGAACAAACAGAGAAACAGAGAACTAGTCATAAAACACCTACGGAAGACAGACAAGGGTGAGGGTGGGGAGCATGTAGAATAGCACAGAGATCAGTTACCCTTGAGTCCCTCTTTGAATAGTATCCCCCTTAGTAAGTGTCAAAATACGTGGAATTGGAACTCAAACTGGAAAAGATTCTTAATGTTATCTGTTTTGGTTTTCTCCCAGTCATTGTCTTCCATAAAATAGTGAGGAAAAACAGAATATTTATGTCAATAATAATACAGTCTTTTGTAAAAATATTAAGAATCACAAAAATAAACTGATTATAAGTTAGAAATCTTTAATTCACATGAAGCCAAACAGACTGAAATTAACTGATCAGAGTAAGAATTATATAATTTGGTATTTTATTCTTTGGGATATAACTTGATCAGTGGGATCCAAGTGGAGACTTAACAATTAGGAAAAGCCTTCAAAAATTGATCTATAATTTTAGCCCATCATCTTTAGTCCAGAAAAATCAGCTATGAAACAAGAGAACATAAAATAATCAGTGCTATGAAATGGGTCAATTCTAACCTGTATCTGAGTTTGCCAAGGGTCAACATGGAAGCAATGGGAGGCTCCACCAGGATGTGCTTGATTCCCATCTACTCTGCTGCCAGAACTACCACCCAGAAGGTGTTGCAATTCAGAACCCCAAAGCAGTCAGTTTGGGTTGGTGATGGTAGCAAGTCACACCTCATGGGGAGGACCATCTGTGTTGGGTCAGCTGACTTAGGATGGAATCCCAGCTTGGTCACTTGACTGGAAAAAATGACCTTGGATAAGCTACTCGACATTTATGAAATGGAAATACTTTTGTTGTTGTAAGAATTAAAATGGGGAAACGTGATCTTCAATAAATGGTAGCTCTAGTTACGGCACACCATCCTCTCCAACAGAACTGGGTGGCACTCATGGCTAAGCAAACTTCCTCAAGGTAAGTGCAAGGTGGCACAGCCAGGCCATTCATCCCTCAACAAAACTAACAAAAAGAGGACTTGAGTAAAAATTACACCTCATACACCAAAATCAAGGGGAACAAAGTGCAAATTCTCTTACAGATCCTTGATAAAAGAAAAATCAAATTTACATACTAATCTTCATTAAATGAGTCTTTGAAATGTGATTTCCTAACCTTCTCTCCATCATGCTGGTTCTCTCCTGGTAAGGTGAGTAGCACAGCATGCATAGTTTCTTTCTTTTCTTTTTGCGGTATACAGACCTCTCACTGCTGTGGCCTCTCCCATTGTGGAGCACAGGCTCCGGAAACGCAGGCTCAGCGGCCATGGCTCACGGGCCCAGCCACTCCGCGTCATGTGGGATCCTCCCGGACCAGGGCACGAACCCATGCCCCCTGCATCGGCAGGCGGACTCTCAATCACTGTGCCACCAGGGAAGCCCAGCATGCATAGTTTCTAACTCTAGGTCTTCAAAGAGGAAAAAAAGAAAAAAGTCCATCACAAAATAGGCCAAAATTACCAGCAAAAACAAATTATAAGATGGACCCACATCTATGGTTTTTGCTTCTTTTCTGTTATTATTCCTTTATTGAACTTCCTTCAATTGACTACTTAAAAGGAACACCACTTTAAATTGTCAGATATATGGAGTAACAATTCTTAACTCTTCCTTAATGCGCTGTAGTATTTATATGTAAAGTAACCTATTTAACAAAAGTTAAACTTATTAATAAATCACTAAGTACACAGAAAACTTTGAGTAAAATTGTGTTTAAAACATAAATTTTTGAAGTCAACTGGAGCATGCATGTAATCTATAAGCTTGTCAAGCTTGTGATACCTAAAAGCCATGTTAAAGATGAGAGTTTTTCAAATTTACAATAGTATTTCTTTTTTTTCTGCTAAGCACTGACTGTTGCTCGTAAAATTTTTCTGGGTCAGTTGAGCTGGAATGGCAAAAAAGATTTCTAACATGTTTGTATTTGATGTTGGTCCCTAAAGGCTTTCATACAAAGAGTAATAGTTTCTTGGCCAAGCAATCTTTAATGTTGCCATTCGCTCAGTCATTGTGCCAGAAATGTTTTTTTCTGTTTAATATACATCTAAAGAAAAGGGTGACGAAATAGGGAAGAAGAGATAAAAAGAAGCGATGAAGATAAAAATGAAGACAGAGAGCATCCCTACCTAAATTCTACAATTGACATTTTACTATATTTGCTTTAACACATCTCTATTCATCTACATGTTCTTCTATCCTTCCATCTATCTGTCTTATTTTTTGGATGCAATTCAAAGTCTTTCCATATTTGGGACTTCCCTGCTGGCGCAGTGGTTAAGAATCCGCCTGTTAATGCAGGGGTCACGGGTTCGAGCCCCGGTCCAAGAAGATCTCACATGCCGCGGAGCAACTAAGCCCGTGCGCCACGACTACTGAGCCTGCGCTCTAGAGCCCATGAGCCACAACTACTGAGCTCGCATGCCACAACTACTGAAGCCTGCGCATCTAGAGCCCATGCTCTCCAACAAGAAGCCACTGCAATGAGAAGTCCACGCACCACAACAAAGAGTAGCCCCCACTCGCCACAACTAGAGAAAGGCCACATGCAACACTGAAGACCCAATGCAGCCAAAAATTTTAAAATTAAATAAAATAAAAATAAATTTAAAAAATAAAAATGAAGGCAGAGATAGAAACAGAGAAAGAGATGGCGATGGGATCCTTAGGAGAGGGGAGTTTATTAATTGAATCCAATAATCTGAGAACCTACCTCACCTTTCTCAAGAGAAAAGAAATAACAGAAATCTAATCCAACTAACCCTTCCTCCCAAGTATTAAAATGACTAAACCAAACATCAACTGGCACGCACCTTTTGAAGTGTGACTATGAACCAATAACTGCAACGGCAAAACATCTGTAGTATCACAAAAGGCTACAAAATTTATCTCTGGTTTAACATTTATCTGATGCCAGCTGAAACTGAGAATCAAAGCAGATAACCAGGTAATGTAGGCAAAGGCAGACATATTCTCTGGCCTCCACCTGGTTTCACTTAGACTTGCTGAACACTGTGCTGTCACACTTGGAATCAACCGGTCGGCATGAGTTATGTCGACTGGAATCTCTGGGGATATGTTTTGCAACCAAGATGAAACTTGGCGGAAAACCTTCCTCTAAAATGAATGGAAAACTAGCTTTAACTCAGAAATCTCAACAACAGTATAAAAGAACTCCAAGATTCTAGTCACTATTTCCTGTAAATGAATATTTACACATTAGCAATAACGTGCTATGAATCCATACAACAGTGAGGCTCAGCCATGAAATTCTTTCTGGAAAAGGTGGCAGCACAGTATTCATCTTCAGACTGGTTTGGGAGAGTCTCTTTTAGCTGGAGGAAACAATTTTATTTGGGAGTTATAAGCAAATTTTGTTACCCTATGGGGAGGCGACTCCTTCCAAAGCAACTCAAATGCAAACATCATTCTGTTTCACAAACCAATCCACCAACACTCTTCTATGACAGGCAGTTCAGGGTGCAGTCTGGACTGGGAAGGTAACAAACCTGGGTTCTTAATAAGATTCGGATACTGTGTCTCTAGCCACTGAATCTTTCAACTTCAGGAGTTTCTCTATGTGAAACCCGGCAAAATATACTTTTAAATAAGTATATACAAGTTTTTGTGATACTACAAACTAAGTTTTTACAAAATATACTTCTAAATAACTAAGACTGTTACGTAAATTCAACATAAATATATAACAATCTATTATTTATTTCTTCCTACTACTTTAATCCTTTGAGCTTGTTTTACATGTTACCCTAATAGGATACTTTGCCCTCTGGAGAATAAATTCACAAGCAGGCATAAGACTGCCACAGTACAAATCAAACCTCCAGCCCTGCTACATCAAAATTCTCGTAGCAGCAGATAAACTGAAACTGCCTACAGCCATTCCTGGCTAGAGCAGGATGACATGGTGCCAGTGTGAATGACGACTCAGCACCAGCATCATAATGCCAAGACCAATACGATGATGCCCGTGTCAACCAGTTAGCAAAAACATGGCAGAATTGGCACTAATGTCATTCTCACACTGAAGAAAATTCACCCTGAAATCCAAGCTATGAGAATATTCTTTGTTTACTGCTGCCTGCAAAACATTTTTTTTGAAGTATTTCACATGGATTTACTGAGTTTTTATCATAACCCTACCAGAATTCTTTTTCTCACTCTATCCAATGGGTGTTTTTTTTAAACTCATATATATAAACTTAACTTTTGTCAGGTAATCACAATTTAAAAGACTGAGAAAAGGCTGGATCTTAAATGAATTCTAGGGAGAATCTTTTTATAAACCACAGTCTTCTGATATGAAAAAAAGTCACTCCTGATTTTTTTTTTTTTTTTTTTTTCCTTGCGTTATGCGGGCCTCTCACTGCTGTGGCCTCTCCCATTTGCGGAGCACAGGCTCCGGACGCGCAGGCTCAGTGGCCATGGCTCACGGGCCCAGCCGCTCCGCGGCACGTGGGATCCTCCCGAAACGGGGCACGAACCCGCGTCCCCTGCATCGGCAGGCGGACTCTCAAGCAATGCGCCACCAGGGAAGCCCACTCCTGATTTTTATAAAATCTTTATTATTCAGTTTGCTCAAATCAGAATGTACCTATATTCTGATCTATTCTATCAGGTAGATCCCATTTTACATATGAGGAAATAGACAGAGGTTAATGTGCTTTTTATTCAAGGTCACAAAGCTAGTCAGTTGCAAAACAGATTATATCTAGAGCTCCAAATTCCCCGTGCTCCCCTCAGCCCACTGGGCCATGCTGCTTCTCTGACTGAACTGAAAATAGATGACAATAAAAGATTACCATAAAAGTGTGGTTCTTCCATTGCCCACTTCATGGACTGCCTCTGCAAGTACAATACTGAAAAGGTGACTTGGCGTTCCCCTGGGTATTTTTCCTTGCAATGACGCAGTAAAGAATGTGACGAAAAGGCACAGTCTCACTCACAGACCCCACCACTGCCTGTGTCTTCAGATTACTCACCTAAACAATCAGCAGACTGGTAGGTTTGTGATTAAGTAAAATAGACAAGTTTGCTTTAAAGTATCTCCCCTAGTTTTCGCAATAAGTCTGCTCCCGGTCCTTGGTCTATCACAGTTCTTTGGGAGCCCTTTATTACTAGGCATACTTTGGATGTGAATTTTAATTTGAAAATACAGAATATGTGGTGATAATTGTTTCCTTAGTTTAAAAGTAGTAAAATACAGAAAGCCAGAAGCAAAAAAGCCAAATACAATTAATGAGTAACACACCATATCAGGCACCTCCCAATCGCCCTCTGCTTGTGTTCCAGTAGAGGACCGAGCCACAGCAGCACTTGGGGAGGACAGGACTAGGCCCCCCAGACCATGGGCATCACATGGATACCTATCTAGTGATGGATACCTAACTTAGGGTGGGCCAATCACAGTCACTCTGCCTTTGGGATTCTAGAATCAGGTCTCAGAGACTGGTTAGAATCTACTCATCAATGAAACTGATGAGATATGAAACCATGAGCAGGGAGGCAATCATGTAGGACCGTGTGCTCAGAGGCCTTTAGCAAGCCAGTGAACGGAGAGAGAAGGAAGTCAACAAGCAAAGGAAAGGCTGCTTCAAGTGACCTTAAAGCCAGAGAGGCAAAGGTAGAGACAGAGCAGAGCCTGACGAAGAGAGGAGCTCCTCTGTGTCTGAGTTCCAGTCCCTGGTCCTCGGGGACCTTGCGATTCCAAATGTGAAAATACCCACCCACTGTAGCCTTAGAATTAGTGTCTATTTTAGTAGGCTACAGTCTGTTTTTGTTACTTGCTATCAAAAGAACTTTAATTACTAATTAAGACAAGTCCCGATACACAAAAACAATTTATTAAGAATACGCCCGGGGCCTTCCCTGGTGGTGCAGTGGTTGAGAGTCCGCCTGCCGATGCAGGCGACGCGGGTTCGTGCCCCGGTCCGGGAAGATCCCACATGCCGCGGAGCGGCTGGGCCCGTGCGCCATGGCCGCTGAGCCTGCGCGTCTGGAGCCTGTGCTCCGCAATGGGAGAGGCCACAACAGCGAGAGGCCCGCGTATCGCAAAAAAAAAAAAAAAAAAAGAATACGCCCATCATAAGAAAAACGGAACATAGAATGTATCGAGTAAGTGCCGCTTATTCTCAAATTCAGAATACCTGAGAAGTGATTCACTGGAAATGCTGCTTCTCTTATGAACACAGAGGTGAAGACAGCTGCCATTCCTGCACAGATGTAAACATCTCACAACTCACCAGGGCCCCTACTCCTCAACAGTGCTGCAGACAGGAAGAGCTGCCCTCCGGATGAGCAGCAGAGTTTCCAGGGTTCCTAAGTTGTACCTCAAAAATGTATTGTTTTATATAATAATTACATGTATTTTAAATAGCACAGAAAGCTATATTTAAAGAAATATACATATTGAGACACAGAAACATATATACATATAAAATAGGTTTCTGCAGTATGGCCCACGTAACAAATCACAGTTTAAAACATTATTTCTACAGAAATATGAATTCTGAGGTCCCTACAACAGGCTTCGTTCAAGATCAAAGATGAAACACATATATATGGAATCTTAAAAAAAAAAAAGGTTCTGATGAACCTAGGGGCAGGACAGGAATAAAGACGCAGACATAGAGAAGGGACTTGAGGACATGGGGAGGGGGAAGGGTAAGCTGGGACGAAGTGAGAGAGCAGCATTCACATAAATACACTACCAAATGCAAAATAGATAGATAGTGGGAAGCAGCTGCATCTCATGGGGAGATCAGCTCAGTGCTTTGTGACCACCTAGAAGGGTGGGACAGGGAGGGTGGGAGGGAGACGCAAGAGGGAGGGGACATGGAGATATATGTACATATATAGCTGACTCACTTTGTTATACAGCAGAAACACAACAATGTAAAGCAATTATACTCTAATAAATATGTTAAAAAAAAAAAAGATCAAAGATGAGACATATACTCCCTAAATGTCTTACTTACTTTTAATAATGTTTTAGTCTGGTATCTTTTACTTAAGAACTATGTGATATATTAAAATGGGCCTGGGTTTAAAAAGAAAACCTCAGCTTTACCACTTACTAGCCCTAGTACTTAAGTTACTTAACTTTTTTGAGTCTCAGCTTCCTTATCTCTGCAATGCCTGCTGACAAGATTTTTATAATTATGCAATTAATAAGTAAAAGCCATGCACAAGTCCTGGCATTTTAGAGGCACTAAATAATGTCACTTTTTGTCTTTAATCAAATTTTTTCTCAGCCTTCATCTTTCCAGGCCTAGTATTAATCCTTTTAGTCCATCTCTGTACCATAGCTCTCCTCTACCCTGAATAATTTTAAATGCTCCAAATGGGACCTCCTCAGTTTATCTCAGAATCAGACTCACTCAGATTTAACTACTCAGTGTGGACTCCTACTACCAGCTGGCCAATGAATGAAGCAGAGACTACGCTGAAGCCTGACCCATGACCAATTAGGTCACTTCTTTCAAAGTCTGTCAGTGATTGGTCACTGTGCATCTGTTCGTTCACGCACAGACAGCAAAGTGCGTCACTGTTTTGCCTCCCTGTCTCCCAGTGATAAATGCACTGGACACCTTACAAAAATTGGTAACCCAACGAGGGTATTGGCCAAAACAAAGATGAAAGTGCAGCACAGAAACAAACAGTGGTAAAGCTGGAAGTGAAATTTAAATCTAGCGTAAATGGGGGTTACAGAGAGGCTGCTGACCATGCAAGTACTGGCACCACTGCTGTTTGAAAGATTCTGGTTGTGCAGCCACAGGGAGCTGGGGAGGCAACTTATCAAGGTAAACAAGCAAAGGATGAAGATGCCCAAGAGGAAGTAATACCAGTGAAAAACTTCAGGCTGAAGGAACTCCAGGAGATGCTTCACAACCATGAAAGCACAAGGGATAAAATATTGGAAGCTGATCCAAACTCAGAAAGGAGTATCGACATTCACCAAGGCACAGAAAAGGTAATGCACAGGTCACACAACAAGATGAAGGGAGAAACTGTTCACACTGCTCTTGATAAGTTTTTATGTCTCAACGTTTTACATTACACTGTACTAAATCAATGTTCGTTTTACTA
>NW_006795096.1:1179140-1181356 GCF_000442215.2 Lipotes vexillifer | reverse complement strand
CTACACATTTATAACAGACAGTAAGAGTTTTCAGGGCTTTAACAAAAAGTTTTAAAGGTCCTGAAACCACCGTAAGTTTTCCCATTGGTTTTTTTTTTTTAACATCTTTATTGGAGTATAATTGCTTTACAATGGTGTGTTAGTTTCTGCTCTATAACGAAGTGAATCAGTTATACATATACATATATCCCCATATCCCCTCCCTCTTGCGTCTCCCTCCCACCCTCCCTATCCCACCCCTCTAGGTGGTCACAAAGCACGGAGCTGACCTCCCTGTGCTATGCGGCTGCTTCCCACTAGCTATCTGTTTTACGTTTGGTAGTGTATAATGGACATATATACACTCACATTGGTTATTAAGATTGCTTTGCATGGGTCCAGCTTGCACTGCTGTTGTTACAGTCCTGCACTGCCCTGCAAAGTGAAGATGCCTGCACAACCTTTGGGAGGTTGTAGTAAAATTAAATCATACGACGTTCATAAAGTATCTGCTAAAAGATGAGATTGGAAAGGCAAACAAAGCAAATTCTGAAGAATCTTGCATGCTAAAGATTAATTATAAATTCCTTAAGTATAACAAGAGACCACTGAAAGGGCTGAGGGAATTGTGAAGGCAAGATCTGCATTTAACTGGTCGTATTGAGCAGGATGGATTCTAGGAAATTTTCACTAAAAAAAGTAACTGAATTAATATGAGAGATTAGGAGTCTCTAAGACTACGGCCCTTGGATGGAGAACCCGTCTTTAGGAAATATTTCAATGTAGAATTGACCAAAGGTGATGACTAACTAGAGACAGGAGTTGAGGATGGCTGCATATGTCTAACCAAGGTAATACTTGCTGCCATTTGTTGAATGCCATGTGCCAGGTACTATCCTAGGGGCTTTACAACTACATATTAACTCAGTCAATCCTCCTAACAAATTTAGGAGGTAAGTTCTCTTATTACCATTATTTAGAGAAAGGAAAATGAGGCATGGAGAAGGTAACTTGCCCAGGGTCACACAGGTAATAAGTGATGTTGCAGGAACTGGGGTCAGGCTGTCCAACTCCAGAGCCAATCTGAGCATATCCTCAACCCACTGATCCCGTGGGCCACCCTCTTTTCACCCAGGGCCCCGTCACTGCACTTAGAGCCCTCTCTGGGTGTCATCCCTCCCATCAGGCCGCTTCTCTTCCTTCTGTCCTTCCTCAAATACTTATCAAGCACCCACTGTGTGACTAGCACTGTTCTTCTCTTCTTACTGCAGTGAAAGTTCCCTTTAAAACAGCCAAGATCGACTGCTTATCTCCTGACCAACCATTTCTTCCATGGTGTTAACTGTTTAAGTCATACAACTGCATGGAACAAGAGGAAGATAAAGAAAGGGGCATTTATCTGAGAAGAAAATAAAATAATTTCACAAAGTTTGTAATCCCTCCATCTACAGGTTACCATCTACAGATCAAAATTTTTTGTGAGGACAATAGTGTTCATGAAACTGTTTTTTAACCCACCTGATTTCTAGCTTTCCCTTCCATCTGAGCTCCTACGTCTCCCATCTTGTTTTTAGAAAGACTCATCTTCCTGAAGGAAAGCCTCTTGGGAAAGTGTGCTCAAAAGATCGTGGGCTAACATTTTTTTACACTTTTCTAGGACTTTCAATATAAGTTATTTACTCTGCAAATGTCCCAGAAATGACTTTTTCTTTCTAACTATTTTCCCTAATTAATGGCACATTTTATCATAAGTACCTTTAAAATTAAACATATATTTCATTTTCCCTCTCCCACCTAAACGGTGGATATGGTTGCTTCGGTCAATCCCATGCATGGGATTCCCACTACATATTATAAATTTGTTTTCTACGCTATTAACTGAGATTATTTATTGAGTTATATGAGAAAACATATACCTAACAGAAAAAAAAAAACAGATCTGTCACTGGTATTAAGTTATATTTTCGTTATTCAGTTTATGCCAAAATATAGAAAATTGGTCGAAAATGGTAATTCAAATGGGCTACAAAAAAGTTACTCAGGGGCTTCCCCGGTGGCACAGTGGTTGAGAGTCCGCCTGCCGATGCAGGGCACACGGGTTCGTGCCCCGGTCCGGGAGGATCCCGCGTGCCGTGGAGCAGCTGGGCCCGTGAGCCATGGCCGCTGAGCCTGCGCGTCCGGAGCCTGTGCTCCGCGACGGGAGAGGCCACAGCAGTGAGAGGCCCGCGTACCAAAAA
>NW_006795096.1:1117602-1179113 GCF_000442215.2 Lipotes vexillifer | reverse complement strand
AAAAAAAAAAAAAAAAAAAAAAAAGTTACTCAGAAATCAATCTCCAAATCACAGATTTATGCTCAAAGAGAAAAATAGTCATTCAATTCTTGATTTACACCAGTCATTCATAAAAGTCTTCCACAGATAAGGGCCATAAATTTGCTCTCTATAAAAGTGTACATCATTGCCACATGAAGATAACACAGGCCAGCCTCCCCGAGATCACCCAGCTGCTGAGCAGCAGCTTATGTGTAAAAAGAAAAGGTAACTCTTAGCTCCGTAGTTCCTACAACTCTTCTACCACTTGCAAAAAGCTGACAATTTTACAACTGACAAGAATGGAAAATCAAAGACCTCTAGGTTTTGATATTGTTTCCATATAGAGGATATAATAACTGTATTAAATGATTAATATACAGTTGATTTAGCTAGAAATAGTTTTAATCAGCCATGGCCATTTCAAACAATGAAAAATGTTTTTCTGTTCATCTTAAATATTTTATTAGGCTTGATTAATTTTGAAGGGAAATTCCTAGAAAGGTTAACTAAACTGCTTATCAGTCAGACTATCAGAAAAAAGAAAAATTAAATTTTGATGCATAAATGAAACATATACTCATAAATCTCCCATTTTTTTCCTTTCCACAATAATACTAGTCTCCTGTTTTCATCAGTGTGAAAAGATTTCCTGAAATATCCCACACGGTTCATAAATCCCTTATACTTGAGGGTGGTCTAGGTTTAAATGTTTAAGAACATGACTCCAGAGAGAAGACTTATCTAAACATAGGTATTTATGAAAAGATACCAAATATCTACAGCAAATTACCTCGGTTAGCACACGTTTGAGCGCAAAATACTGAATCTTTTTACACCTTTGATCAAAATGAACTATAAAATAACATCCTTAAAATTAATATGTATTTGCGAAGAACCAGTTGCTTATTGTTCAGAATGTGTAGGGAGAAAAACAGAGTAATGGTTTTACTTACTTTTACTCTCTATATTATTTACAGAAAATATAACATTAGAAAAATTTCACAAGGTTGAATTATAATTTTCATAGCAAAGAAGATGATATGGTGTCTGATCATCTGGTCCCTGGTTGCTCGAAAGGAATTTTCCTAATCCATTCAGATAACAAAAGCAAAAGTAAATTCAATTCAAATTACTGAGTTCTATAATACAATACCACCTAGAAATGTATTTCCTTTGTATTTGGGATTCTCTGTACGGAAAATAAGAGCAAAAATGTATAGAAAACAATTGACTCCATGATTAAAACACAATTCAGGGTCTTTATCGATTGACTTTTCATTCCGGAATTTACTGTTTTTATGTTCTCATTGCCCAAAAAAAACCATCATATGAAATCACAGAAACCTACTTATCTCCAGAAATTCCCCCTGTTGAAGATTCAATTAGCCTTGCTCTGTACTCCCTTTGCTCAGCCAATCTGTTCAAAAGTTCATTGTTCTTTTGATGGGGATCATGAAGATTAACTACATATTCTTTTTTCCCTAAGGCAGAAAACTCGGGTCTCCTGGTTCCTCAATAAAAAGTTTACTCTTCTCTGCCAACTGATGTAAACCAAGCCAACCATAGTGCCATAATAAAAAATGTAAATTATTGGCATGGTCTGTGCTTAAATTTTCTCATGGAAAGGATGACAGCTCTCACCAACCACACTTTATTTTCTCTTTACATGCTGCATCTACGATAGTTTCCTTCAATTCCTTATTGACTACGAATTAGCTCTTGACAGTTTAAAAAAAGAGAAAGAATTGAGTCACAAAAGGACAAATACTGTATGATTCCATGATTGCACTTATATGTGGTATCTAAAGTAGTCAAATTCATAGAAATAAAAGTAAAATGTGCTTACCAGGGGCTGGGGGGAGGGAGCAAAAGAACTGTTGTTTAATGGGTACAGAATTTTAGATCCTCCAAGATGAAAAAATTCTGGAAATCTGTTTGACAACAATGTAAATATAGCTAACACTACTGAACTGTGTACTTAAAAATTATTAAGATCGTATATTTTATGTATTTTTTCCAATAAAAAGAAT
Organism: Lipotes vexillifer; assembly: GCF_000442215.2. Lineage (NCBI taxonomy): Eukaryota > Metazoa > Chordata > Mammalia > Artiodactyla > Lipotidae > Lipotes > Lipotes vexillifer. The sequence continues at coordinate 1,177,062 of NW_006795096.1, read as the reverse complement.
TGAAAAAAAGCAAAGGGGAAATAGTAAAAAAAAAAAAAAAAAAAGGGGAAAAAAAAAAAAAAAAAAAAAAAAAAAAAAAAAAAAAAAGACTTTAAAATTAAGGTGTCTATAATATTAATGAATGCTTTTTACACTTTAGCAGTACATAAGATTGGCCTGTCCGTTAATATCCCTGATAATATGCAGGGTAAAAGGAGATAACAAAATGAAGTGCTTAAAACAAGACCCTGCAACACTTAATAAATGCTATTTTTATGATTACTTTTGAAAATCAGATCGTTTCTGGTATTCTTCCCTGGAATTCACAGTCTATCGTATTTGTATCATTTCCACTCCCACATTCTAAATATCCCCATTTTACCCCCACCTTTCAACCCCTTGGTCCCAGGTTTTGCCAGAGTAGATTTTTTCAGTCAATTAATTAGAAATGCATGTGAACTCAGAGCTACAGAAAGGAATAATCTGACTTTTGTAAAAGAACTCCAGTATCATTAAGAAAATAAAACTGGCTATGTTCTACGGTATTTTCCATGCAATGAATCCACTTAGCTTCACAACCTATTAATAATTATTTAGATTCTTTTCCAATTTGGATTCCTTTTATTTCCTTTTCTTCTGATTGCTGTGGCTAAAACTTCCAAAACTATGTTGAATAAGAGTGGTGAGAGTGGGCAGCCTTGTCTTGTTCCTGATCTTAGTGGAAAGGCTTTCAGTTTTTCACCATTGAGGACAATGTTGGCTGTGGGTTTGTCATATATGGCCTTTATTATGTTGAGGAAAGTTCCCTCTATGCCTACTTTCTGCAGGGTTTTTATCATAAATGGGTGTTGAATTTTGTCAAAAGCTTTCTCTGCATCTATTGAGATGACCATATGGTTTTTCTCCTTCAATTTGTTAATATGGTGTATCACGTTGATTGATTTGTGTATATTGAAGAACCCTTGCATTCCTGGAATAAACCCCACTTGATCATGGTGTATGATCCTTTTAATGTGCTGTTGGATTCTGTTTGCTAGTGTTTCGTTGAGGATTTTTGCATCTATGTTCATCAGTGATATTGGCCTGTAGTTTTGCTTCTTTGTGACGTCCTTGTCTGGTTTTGGTATCAAGGTGATGGTGGCCTCGTAGAAGGAATTTGGGAGTGTTCCTCCCTCTGCTATATTTTGGAAGAGTTTGAGAAGGATAGGCGTTAGCTCTTCCCTAAATGTTTGATAGAATTCGCCTGTGAAGCCATCTGGTCTTGGGCTTTTGTTTGTTGGAAGATTTTTAATCACCGTTTCAATTTCAGTGCTTGTGATTGGTCTGTTCATATTTTCTATTTCTTCCTGATTCGGTCTTGGCAGGTTGTGCATTTCTAAGAATTTGTCCGTTTCTTCCAGGTTGTCCATTTTATTGGCATAGAGGTGCTTGTAGTAACCTCTCATGATCCTTTGTGTTTCTGCAGCGTCCGTTGTTGCTTCTCCTTTTTCATTTCTGATTCTATTGATCTGAGTCCTCTCCCTTTTTGTCTTGATGAGTCTGGCTCATGGTTTATCAATTTTGTTTATCTTCTCAAAGTACCAGCTTTTAGTTTTATTGATCTTTGCTATCGTTTCCTTCATTTCTTTTTCATTTATTTCTGATCTGATCTTTATGATTTCTTTCCTTCTGCTAACTTTGGGGGTTTTTTGTTCTTCTAATTGTTTTAGGTGCAAGGTTAAGTTGTTTATTCGAGATGTTTCCTGTTTCTTAAGGTAGGACTGTATTGCTATAAACTTCCCTCTTAGAACTGCTTTTGCTGCATCCCATAGGTTTTGGGTCATCGTGTCTCCATTGTCATTTGTTTCTAGGTATTCTTTAAATACAAGCCACTGTTTCTTTTCTACAATGGTGTGCACGTTTTTCACCCTTGATTTTGCCACTGCCTTCAATATTTTCTTAATTTTTTCTGAAAGGATTCATAGTTAAAACAACAGCATGTCTGCCAATATTGATCCTTTAACCACTTATAATAGTAGTTTGCCTGGGTGTAGAATCCTTGGGTCTGTCTGACTGTCTTCCACTTGAAGTTAACATGTTTTATACTGATTAGATACTTGTAGAATTTTCTGTTTTGAAATTCAGAACTCTTAATATAGATATACACATATATCTCATTATATCCCTGCTACCATGGTTAACCAGGCATCATGTCTCCTGATTTACTAGTTGATTTTGAGCACCATGCAGTCTATTTAATTCCTCTAATCTGCAGCCATGCTTTACATCTCCAAGAATTCTCTTCCATGCTCAGATTATTTTTTATATCAGTCTCTTGTAGATTTAGCACATTGAAAATTTCATTAAAAACTTAGTTATCAGGCTTCAGCTTAAATGTTATTCCTGAAGTTTAGATCTACACTGTATACTACGACCTAAGCTATCTAGTTTTCATTTCAGGCTAGTTGTAAAAAAACTAGGGAAGCTATGGAGGCAGGGAAGTAGTGCTCAGATTCTAGAGGAGAAGCTCCACTACCCCAGGGATCTTAACTTATCAATTCAGTCAACTTATCTTAAGAAGAACTTTGCCTACTTTCCAAAATAGTCTCAAGTACCCAGAAATCAGAAAGGGAAGATGAAGCTCCTGGAGCAGTTCTATTATTTAAGGTTGAGAGCAGGTTCTCACAACTTGACAATGAATGTTATAACAAAAGACAACTCCCTTCCCCTAATTTAAATGTGACATTTAAATGAGGTGTAGACATGGAAAGCTACACCTCATTGCCTAGAGGTGTTCTTTAGTTTTGGACATTCATGTAAAGTAGAAGATGTCAATTCTCCATTGATTTCATTTCTCAATATAATCAATTTACATATGGTAGCTCAGTACTAAAAATTAGAACTTTATACACATCTAAACTAAAATCAATAATATGAAATTTTTAAGTATTTGTAAAATATTTAGGTCAAAAGGTTTCCTATCATAAAGTAGCAAATATGAAAATGCAATTTTAATAGCTTTAGTAATTGTGAACATCACAATTATTTAGTGACAAACAGTAAATTTAACATTGTAACAACTAAAGGTGGGATTACAGAGAAGGAAATTTCTTGTAAAAAAAAAAAAAAATCATTGGTAAAAGGTTTTACTCTTTCTCCTTTGGACTACCACTTAAGCAACAATGCAGTAAAGCAATCCAAGCATTATGCTTAAAAAATAATTGTTCCTGAGATGTGGTAAATTCTTCCATAAAGATTCTCTTTATATTAAAACAAATACAATGAGATAACATTCAGATTCTCTAAAACAGTAATTTATTATAATCCTACTTATTCTTGAGCCATATACCAAACTCTGTAAAAGACAAAGTGTATCACAAAATTAAGCAAAACCTCTCCCATCCCTCCCCAAAACATTAGCAAGGCTATTAAGAGCTATGATAAAGCAGACACACAGACATAAAATGCACAGAAGTTCATTAACACCTAACTACTTAAGCATCTCTTCTACATAAAGTAAAATATGGTCACTGCTCTGAAAGAAAAATTAATGAGAAAGAAAAAACGCAAAAAGAGGATCAGAAGGGTGTTGAAAACATCTGAGCTGTAAAGCCTTCCCTGCTGCTGGCAATCCATCAAACTGTGCAAAATAAATGCTATTTCATCTAACCTTTAAAAATCTCTTAGGTTAAACAATACTTTCAAATTCACCAAGCCAAAAAAATAATGAGAAAATTTTAACACTAATATGACAATACTGTTAATCCAGCTATAATATTACTACTAGCACTTTTAAATGTAAAGAATACCAAATTGAATATTAAATAGCATTCTGTTTTGTTTTCACTCTAGGGCATTGCTTTTCTTTGCAATAACTCTGGAAGGCTCTATAGTTTGCCACTGACAAAGAGGTCTGAGTGTCACAGAAATACTTCAAACACCCAATGCTTTGGTGGCACGTTCACAGCCCAGGGGTTGGATGCATTTCTTTGTATTATCTACTTCTGAGTCACTGGCACATCTCTAACAGCTTTGCATATTTTCCAATTTTATTTATTTATCTTTGCTTTTCCACATTTTGCCCTTTTGATTGTGGAACTTCTAGGCAGGGATTAATACCAGACCACACTGAGCTTAGTTCTGTTCTTTAGAGAAAGCTGTTAATTCTTTTTTAATAGCGTAGTACATTTCTTGAACACTGGGAACTTCAGTACTTAATGCATACCCAGGTAGTTATCAACTTCAAAACAGATTATGTTCCGAAAGCGTACATGTAAAACTAGGAACAGAACTAGGAACATATTTTCCCATACGATCAACACTGTGAAGGTTGACTAAGATTCGTGACCAGCATTCAAAAATCGACTGAATGCACAATGAAGCTCCTACTGCAAAAGAATCACACAGAGTCAGTGACGGTGTCCGGAGAGCCTGATACGTTCCAAAACAGCGACTGCCCTGGTGGGAAAGCGTGGAAGCCTTTGCATTGCTGTTTCTCTAGACACTCACACTAGAAGTGAAGAAGGAACATGTGCTCAGCAAGAGGGCAGGACGGAGGCAGAAAAGGGATGGGCAGCCAACCCTAGGTCCTGACTTCATAATTAGTGCCCTCAGAGGCACATTACAATAGGGGAGAACGTGGATTCGGAAGCCAGAATGCCTGGGTTTAAATGCCAATTCTGCCCTCTTGGGCAAGCTACTGAAGCTCTCTGAGCTTCAGTTTCCTGACGGATAAAAGAAAACAAAAGGAATAAGGGCAGCTTCCTCATAGGATTTGTTGTGAAGATTAAATGAGTAAATATATGTAAAGTGCTTAGAACAGGTGACTTGCCCAAAGTGTTGCATGTATTTGTTACTCATTACTTTTCAGAAGTAGAACACACCAGGACTATGCACGGCATTGCCCATGGATCTGCCCATAGTACCCTCCACAATACAGTCTGGAAGATCTTCACAATCAATGTCTTCACAAAGCCACTTCCATCATATAAGGATTTTCAAATTACTTCATGCTTATGTGAAGAGCTGGTCTTCTAAGGTTCTGTTTCAAGTTCTACTGAGCACAGCAATGAAAGAGTACATGTTTTTTAATACCAGTGGTACTGAAAACAAAAAAAAGACAGTACTTTTGGCTCAGTGATAAGCAGAGGGGATGAGAAACATCTGGGTTACTCTTTGCTCTTCTGGAGCAGAATGCTCTGAACTGCCTGCCTGTGATTATCTGTACTAAAGTGAATAATCCATTCTATCCATTATCCACTGAGAAAAGAAATCATAGTAGGATGTCTTGGAATTTATTTTTTATCTTATTATAATTTGGAGGATTCTGAGAGTGTTTACTGAACTAGAAAAACTCAAGAAAAGGTGCTGTCAGTAGAGAAATTATTTGCAAGTGTTCCAATGTTTTATAGTGAAGTCTTGCTTTTCTTGTTAACATATTCTGCAATCTTGCTTCTGTCCAAACCCCCCCCCCCATTCTACTAAAACTATGCCTTCTAAAATATCTGGTGACCTCTACTTGCCAAACCCAATGGACCCCTTTCAGACTTTGGCTTGCCCTCCTCAGCAGTATATGTCACTGTTGGACACTGCCCTTTTATTCACTCCAGGTATCTCTGTTAGGCACAGGAACATGTGCCAGGCACTGAAAACACATGGGGGTACAGCATGAACAAGACTATCATGAAAGGCAGAAAGGCAACGAGAAAATAACTGCATAGATATTTTATTACAATCGTGACAAATGTGACTAACAAGAAATACAAGGGGCAGTTAGTACATATACTCAGTATATTTGCCTTAGTATATTAAAGCAGGAAAACCTAGCCTGGAGAGTCAGAAAAGGTAATATTTAAGGGCAAGCTTGAAGAGTTAGGAGGACTTGACCAGAGGAAGGAGCCAGAAAGGGTTTAGGCAGAGAAAACAGCATATGCAAAGGACACAGGCTGAAAGAAGGTTGGTGAGCCTGAAAAAGTAAAAGAAGGTCAAACTAAGTGTCACGAGAAGATGCTGGGGAGGTAGGGAGAGGCCAGGCTTGTTCCAAACTCTATGAGCTCTATCCTTTTAAAAGTAAAATTATATACATTTTCTCCTGTAGCCAAAACTAGAATCTCAGTCTCCAGACATTCAGTTCACCATTCAATGCTTCTTCACACCAACCTGCCCCTACGGAACTATTCTGCAAATGAAGAGTCACTCATTTTTAAATCATTTATCCCATACCCCTTTTTTCTTTCGTACTGTAGTAACTGTGGAGTGGGGAGAGCATCTTATACCAAGTGGCATCATACTGCTAATTGGCAGCATCTTTTTTAGTGAAACATAAAACTGCATTTTTTTTAATCAGTGGCATCTTAGATTAAATACAAAAGCTACCTTTTTTAAGTAAAATATTCCTGTGCTAAGTAGGTATTTGTCTGAAGGAAGATAGACTGTTTTGGTACTTTCACAAGTAAAAATAAAAGCTTTCACCACCATAAAAGCAACTATCAACAATGTGCTCTATCAGGATCCCTTAGGATTTTAACTGCTTTTATGGGTTCAGATAGGTCAAATTGCTTCTCAAAAGCTGAGTAAATTCCTATAATGCCAAGATGCTGGCTGAAGGTTCTGTGAGACATAAAGAAAAAAGTTTCATCAATTGTAAAGGATGGAGGAAATCAGGACTATCATCATTACGGGGGTGAGGGAGGGGTATATAGGAAACATGTGGCTCACTTCTACCACCTTTCCTGGTTCTAAACAACTGAGCATAACCACCAATAGACAGATGGGGATCAAAGCATGAGCGTTAGCTACCTACAATGCCCTCACAGCTTCTGGTAAACTGTGCTGGAGAATGTAGCTTGAGCCTAAGGTCAAAATGAGGCTCCCTATTCAGAGAGAGAGACTTAATTGGTTTACTCACCCAGGGAAGCTGAGACAGGACCAGACATGTGCAGATCAGGCTAGGCCTCACAGGGCCAACCCCTTGTTCTGCTTTCAGTACTGTGAAGCAGGCAGGGAGAAGAGAACATCTTTACCACCATGAAGCACTCGGTGAAAGAGAGTCAGAACAGAGACATGGAGACCAGAAACTTCACCCATATTGTTGTCAAGCTCCAAACTTTACAATTTGTCCTTCTTTTTCCCGTGGGGAGAAGATAATAAAGAGAAAGGAGGCACAGACCCTAAGTGGAAGCAGAGTAGTCTTCCTGCATATAAACACAAAGAAGTGAAACCAACATATTCTTGAGAGGCAAAACTATTAGTAATACTACATCCAAGTCTGATCACAGATATCTTTCTTTCTACAACTACCTGACTAAGCTGTGTAATCTGACACTTGATACAACAAAGCCATCAAGATTTATAGGATACATAATCATTACCTTGACAAGGAAGATAAAATCTACTGAGACATCATAAAATACTCCATACTTTAAAGAAGACCGCAATGACTTTTGCAGCAAAGATATCTTTAATCCTGCTTATTCGCACACACCGTCTGCTTTATTAGCAAAGTCATGTCACAGAGAACTACTCTTGTAATTGCAGGCCGCATTTTATAACACTAGGGGAACATGAAGGTAAGGAAGAGACAATAAGCAGAAAGGGAGAATGGCGAGTTTAATTTGTCTTGCCCTACCTTCTTCCAAAAGTAATTTACGTGGCCTCATGTTCATTTGCTTAGCCATTCAAAATTATGTTTTTATGCCCATGTGCTAGGCACATTGTGCTAGACAATGGAAATAAAACAGTGAAGAAAATATGGCCCCTATTCTAAAGAAATTGACAGTCTTGTAATGGAAATAATTTGTTAAATATATAGGAAGGAGTAATGGCAGGAATTTTAAAGCTCAGAAGTAGGGACACAAAGCAACCGCTACATAGACTGATGAATGTCCCCCATACCCATTTTTATACTTTTGCATGTGGGTAACAATGTATAGTATTTCTTTATGGTTTTCTTACCTTACTATCTATCATTCTGCAACTCATTTTTTCACTGGGCATCATGTTCTTCTACGGTTTTAAATCTATTCCTGTTGAGCTGTATGTGTGTATATATGCTTTTTCTGCTATATAGATAAATGCTATACACACAAACCTATCTGCAACAGTCTTCTACTATGTGAAGAGCACACATTTTATTTACCCTTCCTGACCAATATTTAGGTTTCAGTTCTGCCCTAAAGTAACCAATACATCAGTGAACCTCATTTTAAATATATTTTTGTGACACATGCAAGCCTTTCTCTAGCCCACCTAATCTTTCAGATCTTCAGTTTCCTTTCTCAGTCACTGTGATAAATAAAGGATACAAAGCACTTTGTAAAGTTCTACATAACCTCAAAAAGTTAAACACAGGTTACCATATGACCCAGCAATTCCACTCCTAGTTACATAACCAAGAGAAGTGAAAACATACGTTCACACAAAAACAGGTACACGAATATTCACAGCAGTATTATTTATAATGTCCAAAAAGTAGGAACAACCCAAATGTCCATCAACTAATGAATAAATAAAATGTGGAATGGTATATCCATACAATGGAATATTATTCAGCAATGAAAATGAGAGAAAGTAGTGAAAGATGTTGCAACATTGATGAAACTTGAAAATATTACATTAAGTGAAAAAAGCCAGTCACAAAATGCCACACATTGTGTGACTCCATTTATATGAAATATCCAGAACAGGCAAATTCATAAGGTCAGGAAGGAAGAACACTTGTGGTTCCCAGGAACCGGGTGAGGGAGGTGGAGGGGAGATGGAGAGTCATTTCTAATCAGTATGGAATTTCTTTCTGAGCTAATGCAAACCTTATGGAATTAGATAGCGGTGATGTTGGCATAAACTTGTGAATATGTTAAAAATCACTGAATTGTGTACTTTAACATGGTGAATTTTATGGTATTTTAATTATATCTCAAAATAGTTCAAAGCTACAAACTTTCCCAGGACACAAAATGTGCATTACACATCTCTGCATTCCCCAAAATATTTCGCATACAGTAGGTTCTCAAGTTATATTTGCTACATCAATATTATGGGCACCAGGAATACTACAGGCACTCATCACTCAAAGTTCATTGGAAACTTCATCCCTAGACTATACCAATTCTTACCTAATCTTTGCCTTTCAGTAAGATGACATGTAGTTCTTATTAAAGAGGGTGGAGGCCATCCTATCATAAGTCAAGTGAATAGTCATAGTGTGCCAAATTATAATACTTGAGGAACAGTGTCTGAAAATCTGCAAAGAATGGATCCCAGGGAGCTCAGTCAGGCTGGGGGTCTACAATCCCTGCCCTGCCGAGGGTCCTGAGGTTGGCTCCATAACCCTCCCACATACCACCCACACACATGCACAATCTCAACTGTAGAAAAGCCTGATTTTATTATATTAAAAGAAATTATACTTACTGGCAAATTACATAGTCTGTTTTCTATTTTTGGTTAATTTTGAAGCACACCAATTATGTACATCATTATATTGTGTCATAAATTTTTTGTCAATTTTGTGACTATGAAGCTCCAAGGAGAGTTCATTCATTCCTTATTTAAATTACATTGATTAAGGACCTACTATGTTCTGGGCACTATTCTAGGCAATGGGTTCATACGTGGTGAGCAAAGCTCCAGCCCCATCAATCCCTCATAGATGTCAGACAAGTCAAACTGCAGAGTTCATAGCCTGTTGCTCTCAAAACATGGTCAAGCCATCTCACAATTTTTTGATTGTGGAGAAAGCAGACACAAAGAATTAAGAAAAAATGGGAAGAATTAGTATGAATAAGAGTTATCACTGCATTAAAAGGGAGCTTCTCCAGGTTACCATTAGCACAATGTTCATCATTTCATGGCAGTGTATCTATTGCATTTCAGATTTGTGGAGAAGCATCAGAGATGCATGAGATAGCTGAGTTTTCCAACTAGATCTCTAATTAAGCTGATACATGTCAGCCAATGCATGCTACTAGAATATTCTATTGATAAAACTTATGAACTGGAAGGGGGGGTCAAAAGAATAAATCTAACTCCAAATTTTAGCTGATTTATCTACATCATTGGATCCTATATTTCTGTTTCTTACCACTGTATTTTTAGTCAATTGTTTATAGCTCAAAGGGAAATAAATTTAATCTGTTAACACCAAAGAGTGATTCAGACTGCCTTTTCTCAGGTCTCATTCTCCTTGACCTCCATGCAGCACTTGACAATGTCAACCAACGGGTACTTTTTAAGCTCTCTTGTCCCTAAATGCAGAAGCTACATGACCTTTCTCTACTCTCTCGTTCTCTGACTTTGCTTTTTGTCCTACACGATCGTCTCCCTTTTCCCCTTCATTCTTCCCCAGCAGTTCTCAAATGCCAAGCTTCATTTGCATCCTTCTGTAAGATTTTCTCTCTTACAATAACTGTCATTAAAAAGCTCTCCTTATAGTGTTTTGGAACGGCACTGCCCTTTTAATACTTCAAACAACTTTCTGTGCATTAGGTATTTTGTCCTCTATCTTTTCTCTACACCATACAGCCTCTGTTGAAGAGTTTATTTTCACAAAGGAAGGAGAGAGACAAGCGAAGTTAGGAATACGGTTTGACCTGGGTTCAAATCCTTCTACCACTTACTAATTATGTGACCTCTAGCAGAGCAGTTAAGTAGTTAAGTTGATTGAGCCACAGATCCCTCTTCTATACAATATGTACAGCTGACCCTTAAACATGGGTTTGAGCTGCGTGGGTACACTTATACACAGATTTTTTTTTCGGTAAGTACATATATGTACTGTAAATGTATTTCCTCTTATGATTTTCTTAAAACATTTTCTTTTCTCTAGCTTACTTTATTGTAAGAATACAATATTTAATACATACACAAAATATATGTTAATCGACTGTTTATGTTATTGGTAAGCCTTCCAGTCAGTAGTGGGCTATCAGTAGTTAATTTGGGGGAGGTGTCAAAAGTTATATGCAGATTTTTGACTGAGCAGGGGTTCAGCTCCCCCAACCTCTGCATTGTTCAAGGGTCAACTATATAAAAATACTCTTCCAAACAAATGATGGACTAAATAGTGATGATGATAACTAGCATTTTTTTCTTTTTTTTTTGATAACTAGCATTTAAATATTAGTTATTATGTGCTAGATACTGTTAAGCACTTTACACATATTGACTCATTTAAATCTAACAAGAATGCTATTGTATCCCTTTTACAGATGAGAAAATTTAGGCTCAGAGAGCATGTTTATATAGCCCTTATCACAGTAGCTAACAAACATTCAATAAACAGGGGCTGCTATTATGATTACCTTTAGGCTGTGACTCTCAAACACACATCCCACCAAATATATACCTTCATTCACTTAAACTCTGCTAGGGGACTTCCACACAGTGTCTCACCAACATAAACCTAAGAATATCAAGAATCAAACTCCACATTCCATTCCCCTCCTCCCGGCCCAGCCCAACATAAAGCCTGCTTCTCCTGTCCATGCCTCTCACGTCGGCAGCTGCCGGGGTTCAAGTCACAGTCGTCCTGACGTTCTGCTGTCCTGCTCTGTCTCAGTCCAGCGCCAGTCTGGGTTTCTCCCTACTTGTACCCCTCCTCTTACCTCCATTTCTACTTCCTTCACCCCTGTCCTGCCAAAGTGCTAGATTCTGAAGCCAATCAAACTGTACTAAATGTATGCTGTGGAATTCCATAATTTATATAAAGTTTGATGAAAACAGGAAGCAGCAACACCTCAAACCCCACCCACAAAGGATGTCTGAAAGGCAACGCGGCAGGAGAAGCAGCAGAACAAGCCCACCTACCCGACTGTACAGGCAACCAGACGGCACACACAGGGCAAATATGTGATCAGATGTGTAACCTTGAATATTATTATAACACTCAGGCTCTCAGAGTAACCATGAGTATTATCCAAATGGCCTTGAACGCATCCAAAACAAACACATAATAAAACCTTAAAAGAGACCATCATATGGGAAAGGTGGGATGAAGGACATGAGGTTTGGTGAAACCTCAGCCAGGCAAAGAGCTGGAAAACTACCAACCCACATTGAATGAAAAGGCCCATGTTATGTTAATCATGAGCAAAAGTGTCAGTTTACATTATCTGGTTCTGTTTTTTGTCATGAAAAGGAAAGCCAACTCATCTCTCAAGGGTCTCAAGGGAGGGAACGGAGCTAACCACGGTAATTCCATTCTTACAGGTTCCATTTTAGCAGCCTGACAAGCCAGCACTATGTGCCTCCAACTGCCACTGGGGCTGACAGAATCACTTAAGCTAATTAACTAGCTAGATCTTGGAAATGCAAGGGGAACTGTACATCAGCCCTGCTTAATTACTTCAAAACTCGAAACTGCAAAATAAATATTGTAAAGCCTTGGTAAATAAATGGCACTGCCGTTCTATAATGCATTACTATTAACAAACGTTAGTGAATATAGTTGAGTATGCAAAAGCAAATAAAGTTCTAAAAGCAGAATTTAGAAATGCATATTAAAATAAAACAACTTACAATTCATAAATAGAGCAATCCATAGTACTGTCTGTCCAACATATTAAATGTAAGCAGTTGATTCAAGTACAGGTCAAATCAATAAGATTATACAAACAGGTAATTAAAAAGAATGATCAATTCAACATATAGGAAACAAAGAGTAATTGGCTAAAACCTCCCTGAATAACAAGATTAATGAGATACTCAAATATATTATTTAAATATTATTTTTTCAGTAATCTGTCAAATGGCATGCTGTATGGAATTTGTTCATAAATTCCTTTAGAAATAATAACCAGAATGTAAATATTTTTAAAAAATCAATAAAGCCAATGCTCATAATTAAAGACTGAGGATTGATAAGTAGTAATATTAAATAGAGGAAAAGTAACATTTTAGTCATAAAGTGAATTTATTTGAGCCAAAACATGAACTACGGCATTCTCCAAGTCATCACAGTACACTGGCCTTTAGCTGATTCTTTGTAGGTTCTGTCTGTGCTTCCCATCCCCTTGCCTCTACCTTTCTCAGAACATTGATAGCGTTGGCTGAGAGCACGACTATGTCTGCCTCTTTCTCCAGAGCCTGGTATCATGCCTGGCCCATGGTAGTCACTCAATAAGGACTAGTTGTAGGATTTGTTACAATTATGCCACAAAAGTAGGAGCTCCTTGAAGCGAAGGACCAATTCTTACAGATCCCTGTATACCCAATGCTAGAACAGTGCCTGACATATAAACACCCAAGAAATGTTTGCTAAATGAAGAATCTTCATTTTCAATTTATATCCAGCTTCAAATTTTATAATATAGGTAAATAAATTATTATGATATACATCACTTACATAAAGCTTGTTTCCTGAAAATAAATCTCCTTTATTAAAGGAGACTGACACACACTGGGATAAACTTATTTCTCTATGTAAACATACTGTCACTATGTTTATTTTTTCCTCCATTTATCTGTTCTTTCATTTGCATCTTTTAATCACAGATATTTAAGCAGGTTGCTGAGGCCAATCAACCATGGCACTGGTCACAAAAAAATACCACTTAGGGGCTTCCCTGGTGGCGCAGTGGTTGAGAGGCCGCCTGCCGATGCAGGGGACACGGGCTCGTGCCCCGGTCTGGGAAGATCCCACATGCCGCGGAGCGGCTGGGCCCGTGAGCCATGGCCGCTGAGCCTGCGCGTCCGGAGCCTTTGCTCCGCAACGGGAGAGGCCACGACAGTGAGAGGCCCGCGTACCGCAAAAAAAAAAAAAACCTTAAAAAAAAAAAATACCACTTAGCAGGATGCAAAAATCTGTGAAGACTGGCACTGCGCAAGAGGGCTCAAAGAAGCTTTGTTTTCAATCAGTCATTGAAAGAACAAGTGTTTGGTAATGGCTATCAGCAAAGATTATGCTGTTTGAAAATTCCTTCTGTGATCTACGAAAATTTTAATATGAAGTTCCAGGAAGTCCAGTGAATTCTGAGTAGGTCATAAACTAAGGGAGAAACAAAAGCCAACTTGTAAGGACTTCTTTCACCCTGAGCATCATTAGTGCAGACAGTATGCCCTGTCTCTGTTCATTGTGTGTTTTGTTTTTGCTTTTTTCTACCCATATGGAGAGAGAGAGAGCAGTTTCAGGTGAAAGGATAATCTCTGGCCTTTCCTCTAGGATCCTTGATCCTGTTGGCAGCCAATTCTCTGTGCCTCACCAACTCTGCAGTTTACTCAATCTTGCCCACAAAGAGGTAAAATTAGAAGACGGTATTTTCTGCTTTTCTGTGCTAGCATTACGTTACAAATGTACTGTTTGCTCTTATTCTACAAAATGGAAACTCCTCCATTCATTAACTTTCTAAATTCTTTTTGTGTTTATATCAATGTTTGTATTCATGCACACATAAATCTCCTTATGTTTCTGTGTGTGTGTTTATATGTGGATGTTGTGTGTGGTTTCTCAATCATTCCAAAAGTCTTTGATGACTTTCCCTTAAATATCCCTCCTTATGAAACACATCCAAACACTAGGAAATTGGCTTATATCCTTGTTTAGTACCCTAGGCGGGATGGTAAAGCTGAATGTTTTTATTACGATGTCCACAAAACGATCTATCAAGTAAGAAACCAAATCAAGTAAGAAACCAAAACTTAGGTACATTAATGAACTGGCCCAAGGAAGAAAGAGAGGTAAGATTTGAACAAGGTCTGTCTGACTCCGGAGTATCTGATCTTGACTTGAGAATAACACACAAAGGCAGTGCAGTAGGAGAGGAAAAAATAACCTAGCAAGTTCTCCTCAGACACAAGAAGTACAGAGACAGAGAGACACGTTTGCTACTTAAGTACAAATCTAGGGTTATTTATATTGTCTGGGCTATCTGAAAAGCTTTCCCACAGATATATCTATATAGATATATCTATACATATATCTATATCTAACAGAGATTTAAGCCAAGAGTCCAGTGTAATGCACACATCCGAGTTCTATGCCAAGATAAGCACAGTGAGATGGTAATTGACTGAGTTCATATTTCAATTCATCAGCTTTTAAATGAGAGCAGAAAATTTTTGGATTAAGTTGTTCTATATTTTGTTTAAAAATTTTAACATTCAAAACTATTCTGAGGAAAACAGTAATGAAACAAAATAAAAAGTACTGCTATTAACTTTCTTACAGGGTTAGCTACGCAGCCACTTCCCTTGAGTCTTCTCTATCAGGCTGCACTGCTTCGCTAAAGCAAAAGCTTCTTAGAAGCACATCTGATGACGTTACTCTCCTCTCAAAACCCTTCTGTGTCCACACATTACCCCAACATGGGACAAACTCAAAAGACTTCAAAGGCAAAACGCAGGTACAACAGTCTAGTATGAGACTAAGAAAAGGTAGAAATCGTGGGGAATGGAGAGGGTATACACCTGTAAGGGTGTCTTGATACACAATGTTCAGGATAAGCATTAAAACCAGTGGTCAGCCCACTGGCTACTTGTTTCTAATTTGTGAACTTATGGTGTAAAATCTGTACAGCCTTGTTTAGCAATAAGGCTCTGGGTCCTCTGGATGTGGCACGTCCAAGTTTTATTCCTAATTACTCTACCCTCTCCCTCAAACTTCAAGCTCCCATGATAGCAGAATACTCATACAGCCACTAATACCACACTTATTTCTTTCAAAAAGAAATTCCAGGACTAAGGAAAGTTTTACAAATGAGAGAGTTGGAACAGACCCCCTTTAACAATGAGGATATTAAAACTTCCCAAAGTCATAAAGGTTGCTTATAGGTAGGCCATGATCAGAACCCAAGCCTTTTATCAACTGGTTCAATTTTTTAAATCCAACTGTTTTTGCTCAGAAAGTTTCACATATAGGCAATTCCTCTTATATAAAAGGCTCATCTGAATATTTTCATTTACTTAAGATAAACACTGAAACCTCAATCTTATTATATACATTACGGAACACTAAATTAACAAGTTACTTTATTTTGAATTTCTACCTTAGAAAATACTCCAAAATAGCTCTTCCATTCTTGTCCAGTCAAAACACATTATTTAAACACCAATTACAGCAGCATTTAAAAGGATCCTATATTGTACCACCAGGCAGAATTAAACCATTTTACCAAGGCTGCAATTGTTCTAGCTCTGAAGTAACTGAACTCAGTCATGTAAAAACACTGACAACCATCAACTGGCTTTCAGCCCAGAGAAGCTTTCAAAACCAGTTCAGAAGTATTTAATAATTTTAATGATTTCAAACTCCTTTTCCACTGAATATTACTGTATCCCTAAAATAATGCCAAGCCTAAGAGCAGCCTAATCAGTTGTTTAGATAAACAAAGAAAAGTCAAGACTCTCTTAATAGTAATGCTATCAATTCTCTATTACCTGAGATAAACAGGTATAGATACACACGCACACACACACACACACACACACACACATATTGCCTTTATTCAACTTGAAATATACAACTCCAGTACCCACACAGATGTGTAGTACTCGTGCTCTCTCAACAAGAGCACACCAGTGAGCATTCCATATGGAAACACACAACAGTATCAGACTATTTTAACAGATAATAACCACTGGGCTATTTTACATCAAAAAACATATAATATTGAGTCTCCCTTTTTTAATATACCTGTGCTCTTTTCACACTTTACTCAGATAGGTGTCATCTGTCATTTTGCTCATAAGTACAAAGAAATTTTTGTTTCCCTAAGTCATTTTGCTGCTACCTAAATAACTGCTCTTTATATTAGAACCGAAATACCTTTTTTCCAGTGGCATTTATGGGTCAGCACCACAAATCAAACAGAAAACACTGTCAAATAGTCATAATATTAAAATAACCTACAGTAGGCAATAATAACTAAAGATTTTCCAGTATTAATTTCCAAACATTTGAAAGAGACAATCATTCATTACTATTATGGGGAAAAAAGTAAAGTAAAATAAAATCACAAAATTTTAGACAGAGGGAATCTTAGGGATCTCCTAGTGAGTAAGCTAATGACAGAGATACAGAAATGTTGGTTTACCTAATTTATAATAAACCAAAGTGTACATAATTATCTCTATCAATCAGAAGCCATCACATTTACATAAGAACAAAATAATTTTAGTAAGTTTCCAGAGTTATAATAGAATCTAGTATTGAATTTAGAATAGCTTATATTAACTATAAGACTCAATAATGTTGAAACTTAAACACATTGGTTTCTATTTTTAAGCTACACAAATAGTGAAGGGAAGATTGCAATCAAGAAGAAAACAACATAGTGATCTATTTAAACACCTCAAAATGTCATCATAAAATGGCCCATAAAAAAATAAATACTTCAAATTATTTGCCTTTCACAATGCATATTCTTATTTCACTTGGAAAATTTAATTGTGTTTCACGTGTGACCTTTAAAGCATCATTGTCACAGCTTGATAACATCCAAATAATTTCAATAAAACATCTACCACAGATGGGAAGTAATAAAATCATAACAGAAATACTCAAACTTTATAATAGGAGAAATTTCTTTTCTAAAACTTAGTCTTTGTCTCTTCAGAAATGAATATTGTGCTTCCAAGTAAATTTCTTGGGAAGACACAATAAAAACTCTCTGAATAGGCAGACTTCACCATCCTTTATGTCTGATCATTCAGTTCTTCAGTCCTCATTAAATCCTTTCCTAAGAATCTCAGTTAGACCTTACACATATCCCCTGCATATCCTACTGAGTGCAAGACACTAAGCCACATGGAGCTTTCCCTTCTTTAAGGTCTTTTTACATTTATTTTCTGAATATTATTTTCTGTAAATGACACAACTTTGTCATTTATGATTCACCTAAAAGCAATAGATCATGAGCCAGCCTGAGGTCCATGAGGGTAGGACCCAGTTTTCTGCTTCTTTATATCTCCCACAATAGCTGGTACAAGGTACATGTACAGCAGGTGTTCATACCTCCTAATTGACAAAAGTGGTAAAGACAGCCACACAAATATATGAGAGCATCAGTATCAATTCCTAGCAAATACCATGTACTGGTTTTCAAATCCAGATAGTTAAATAAAAATTGAATGGCTACGCGTTTGTACAAATGCCATTTGCTCTGACTTTGGTCAATATTCAAATGTTATTTTACATTTTAAGTATTTGAGAAACTAAGGGGTAATTTTTATATTCTAAAACTAGTAGATACAAAATTATTACAAATTGGCAGAACTATTCCCATAGTTCAGATAGGTAAACTAAGGCTCAGAGGAGTAATGTAACTGTCCAAAGTATAAGAAGTAAATCCAGAAATCAAAGTTGGGTCTTCACAACCAGTGAACTGTGGCTGGTTCAAGCTATTGTGGCCATGAGCAGCCTTGCTATTTTTCCCCACAAACCATAAAATTGCCATTTTCTATGCATGCCACATGAAAAGGTCTGGGAGTACCATCTGCCTCTACCAATACTGCCTCTCAAAAACGTTTTCCAGTAATATAAATTACCCAGCGGCGGTACTCCCATTATCAACACTCTGTGCTGACACTTCTATTTTAAAAAGTCATTCTTTAAAATAGAAAAACTACAACTGTTTAAATTTTCATTTTCTTAGTTTCCTTTCCCTTCTGATCCTGTCTGCACGATATTATGCTCAAGTCATCTTGACGGCAGTTTTGGGTATTCTCCCAAAATCTCCACTTGATTATTCTAAAAAATCTCTTGAATGCTTGAACAACTGGAGAACATCATGCTTTAAATATGGATTTAATGAGGGCAGAATTTCCTGTGTATTTATTGGACTCTCGCTGACAGCTCCTGTATATTTATTAAACCCCTCAGAGCACATTATGGAGATGAGAGCTGTGAGATTGCAGATGGTGGCAGGGACCTAGGGAGGGGCAGTGTGAGACAACCATTTGTCTCAAAGCAGCAGTATGGCCATCACTTCTTTCATCATTACCCCACCTTGTCCTGATAATGGAGTCTGGGCAAGCTGAGGCAGCCCCATGTGGGACTGGGCAGAGATATCCTCCCTAAGTAATTCCTCTGGTCATAAAAATGGCTTTGAAAGCTGAGGTCAAACTCTTTCATAAAACTCCATTACATAATATTGATAGATTCCCCATCTCATGTGTTAGTGTGAAAGTAACCACAACCATAAAATTTTTTGTTTGTGTATATGTTTTTAATAATGTAATAAAACCCCATGAACCCATTATTCCAAAATAAAACTGGCCCTTATTTATAACATACATATTCCTACGTACCCCCATCCCATTCCTAGGCCTGCCTCCACCTTAGGAGACCACTATCTGGAACTACTCATGTATTTCTGGGTGATGAAAATATTTTATGTGTGTGTGTGTGTGTGTGTGTGTGTGTGTGTATTATGTATATTATGTGCATTTATGTTCTTTTAGTTGTTTCTAAGTTTATAAAATGGGTACATGATATATGTAATATTCATGGACTTATTGTTTCACTTGCTATTAAAATTCACCCATATGGCAGGGGTGAGGAATGGCAGTTTCACTGATGAAACTAAATGAAAACTCAAATCCAAGTAAAGAACACCAGTAAAGGAAACTACAAAGGTAAATATAAAAGACAATAATTATATTTTGGGGGGATAGAAGGTGTAAAAACTTTCTTCTATTTGATTTGAAAGGCAACTGTATAGAACAACAATTATAAAGACCTTAATGGGCTTATAATGTATAAAGATGTAATTTGTAAAATAAAAATAGCATAAGGGTGGGGGAAAGGGTTAGAGCTTTATTAGAGCAAGATTCTGTACTACTGAAATTATGTGAGGATTAATATGAACCAGATTGTTTTAAATTAAGATGTTAATTGTAATCCCCAAGGTAACAACTAAGAAAATAACATATATATGGGAGAAAAAAAAATCTACCTAACACAAAAGGCATGAGAGAGCAATGGATGAACCAAAAAGATGACATGTAGAAAACAAATGGTAGACATTTATCTTACCTTATCAGTAATTATAATAAATGTAAATGGATTAAACACTAAAATCAAAAACCAGATTAACTGTATGGATTATTTTTAAATGACTCAACTATATGCTATCAAAAGAGACTCAAATTAGATTGAAAGACACAAGTCGAAAACAAAAGGATAACAATGAATCACGCTAACAGTAAGCAAAGTAGAGCTATACTAGTATCAGACAAAAAAGACTTCAAGACAAAAATGTTACTAGAAAAAAAGAGGGAAATTTTGTGATAAAAGGGTCAATTCAGAAGGAAAGATAACAATTATAAATGTTTATGAACCTAATAACAGAGCCCCAAAATACACGAAACTAAAACTGACAAAACTAAAGAGAGAAATAGACAATTCAACAATAATAGTGGAACATGTCAATACTCCACTTTCAACAATGGATAGAAACAAGCAGAAAGATCAACAAGGAAATGGAAGACTTGAAAAACACTACCAACCAACTTACTTTAACAAACATCTATAGCACACTCCACTCAACAACAAAAAAAGAGACATTCTTCTCAAGTACACATAGTACATTCTCCAAGATAAGCCACATGCTAGGCCAATTTTAAAAAAAGCATTAATAAATTTAAAAGGATTGAAATTTTACAAAGTATATTCACCAACCATAATGGAGTTAAATTAGATATAAACAATAAAAGAAAATTTAGAAAAATCCACAAATATTTGGAAATTAAACAACACATTTCTAAATAACAATAGGTCAAAGAAAAAATTACAGTGGTAATTAGCAAGGATTTTGATATCAGCAGAAATAAAAACACATCAGGTAAAATGCATGGGACACAGCTAATGCAAGACTTAAGGGAAACTTTATAGTGTTAAATGCCTATATTAGTAAAGAAGACGACCTCAAATCAACAATCTAAGCGCTTCCCTTCAAAATGTAGGGGGAAAAAAAGGAAAACACACTGAAGGCAATCATAAAGAAGGAAATAATAAAGATGAGAGTGGAAATTAAAGAACTATAAAACAGAAAAATAAACTTTCTAAAATAAATTTAAAGAACCAAAAGTAAGTTCTTTAAAAATATCAACAAAATTGACAAACCCTTAAGTATACAAACCCTTAGCAAGAAAAAGGAGAGAAAATACAGACCACAAAAATCAGGAATGAAAGATTACCTCTGACTCTTCAGAAATTAAAAGAATTATGAAGAAATACTATGAACAACTTTATGCAACAAATGCAACAACTTAGATGAGAAAGTAAAAATAATACAAACAGGAAGGGAACATGGGCTGATCTCTTTGGATATGCCTTGTTTTACAATGTTGACACTGAAACCATGTAATCCTATTATGTAATTTAAAAACAAAATTAAACAAAAATAAGCAAAAGGCAGTCACCGAGTAGAAAATGAACTAAACTGCACATCAGGTTGGTGGCATAACCACACAGTAGAAAATGAACTAAACTGCACATCAGGTTGGTGGCATAACCACACAGGTTGGTGGCATAACACACAACAGATAAACTGCAGGAAATAAAAAGTGGGAAGCCATTATACAACCGAAGAGGCTTAAAGGACATAATCGAATACAATGTAAGGACTTTTGTTTACATGCTAATTCAAATAAGCCAAGTGGAAAAAGCCATCTTTGGATACAACCTGAGACGTCTGAATGTGGATGGAAAATTAATCATAATAAGGAGTTACTATTCATTTCTTTTGGTATGATAATGGAATAGTAGTTATGTTTTTCAAAAAATAAGTACTTAGTGATGAAAACTGAAGTAATTACAGGCAAAATGGCATGATGATTTCTAGTCCTGCTTTAAAATTCTCCAGGAAAACACACTCTTACCCTCAAATTCCTGCAATTATAACAATATTGCCAAAATGCTGGTAACTATCAAAGCTGGATGACAAGTACACGGGGGTTCACTATACTGTTCTCTTCTGTGAAGTTTGAAAATGTCTGCTATGAAAAATGTTGTAACTGCTCAGTTATCAGTTAGAACTGAATTTATGGGTTAATGTGGGGACAACTGCCATCTCTGTAATATTGATACTTTCCATGGTGAATATGGTACATCAGTGCATTTACTGATGTCTCCTTTTATGTCTTTGTGAAGGCTCTGCATGTTTTTCTTTTTAATTTAGCCTTAGGTAATATATATATTACCTAAGGCTAAATTAAATATATATTTAATATATATATATAGAATATATATATTCTATCTTGAATATAGATAGAATATATTCTATCTTGAATATAGAATATAGAATATTCTTTACAAAATATTTCTATTGTTTATTGGATACATATCTACTTTTAAATATTTTTTAATACATATTGGGTACAATTATTTCCTTGTGGGAAGAAATCTTTTACTCTACAATAGAAAAACTAAAAAGAAGAAAACATAGCTTCACTTCATAGAATGTACTTTAAAGCAGAATTTCAAGGGACAACTCTATTCCACAAAATGAGGCATCCTTTTAGCTCCAACACTGCTCTAAGCAAACTGCTTATATTCAAAGTGCATTTCTAAGTCCTGCACAAGGAACAAAGGTCACGCGGGGGTTGACAGGACAGAGGAAAAGAATGACAGGAAAGACATTTTAAGAGCTGACTTCCATAGCGTCTGTTATTTCCCTGGCCAGCCCAGGGCAAAAATTACAAGAAACAAATTGCAAAAGACATGGTGCCACTTTATGCAACCTTCCTTCTAGCTCTTTCTTGTCCCTTCTCAGTTTGATATTAAGTTTGATTTTGTGTTCAAGGTCTTTTCACTCCATTCTAAATCTCACCTGGCACAAAAGGTTTAAGAAGTACCCAAGGAATTATCATAGCTAACTTAAACCTCCAGAATTCCAAATTTGGAAAACAGCCATCGTAGGCACTGGCTCTGTGGAAGAGTAACATTCTCTATTGGGTTTTGTAATTAATTTGCTAGAGTCTCTTACCTAATTTTTCTTGTTAGAAGATGAAGTTGTCCCCTAGAGCTGCCATAACAAAATACCACAAACTGGATGGCTTAAAACAACAGAAATTTATTCTCTCACAGTTCTGGACACCAGAAGTCCAAGATCAAGACTGCTGGCAGGGTCAGTTCCTTCTTGGGGGCTCAGAAGAAGAATGTGCTCCAGGCCTCTCTCCCAGCTCCTGGTGGCTGCCAACAATCCTTGGTGTTCCTTGGCTTGTGACAGCATAACTTCTATCTCTGCTTCTGTCTTCATGTGGTATTCTCCCTGTGTGTCCCTGGAGTCCAAATTCCCCTCACTGTATAAGGGAACGCCACTAGATTGGGGCCCACCTAATCCTGTATGACCTCATCTCAATCTCATAGTTGCAAAGACCCTATTTCCAAATAAGGTCACATTCACAGGTTCCAGGGTAAACATGAATTGGGGGTGGAGGGAGGAGCGCTATTCCACTAGTACAGGAGAGACGCCAAAAAGCTTTTCAAAATAAGAGAAGGCATAGTTTTTATATACTGGCTTAGATCACTGTAATTAGATCAGTTACTTTATTGTCAGTGGTAAACATTTTGAAAACTGATGAGCAAATTCAAACTCTTGTACATATGACACGTTTGACACTCTAAATAAACAAACATGGTTCTCCACAACCTTGCTATTCAAAGTATGGTCGTTAGGGCAGGCTGTCAGAAAGGGCAGGCTGGAACTCTAGGGCATGCACTGCAGCTGCAGTTCACAGGCAGAATCCCTTCTCGTATTTTTACCATAAGCAGCAAGAAAAAACCAAACAGCACTTTCAACACTTTGCTTGGAAATGTCCTCAGCTAGATATTCAAGTTCATCACAAGTTCTGCTTTCCATAAAACTGCAGCAATTTATTCTCTTAACAGTCCTGGAGGCCAGCAGTCCAATATATGAGTATAAAAGGAGGCTTCCCTGGTGGCGCAGTGGTTGAGAGTCCGCCTGCCGATGCAGGGGACACGGGTTCGTGCCCCGGTCCGGGAAGATCCCACATGCTGCGGAGCAGCTGGGCCCGTGAGCCATGGCCGCTGAGCCTGCGCGTCTGGAGCCTGTGCTCCGCAACGGGAGAGGCCACAACACTGAGAGGCCCGTGTACCGCAAAAAAAATTTTTTTAAATAAATAAAAGGGCAAAAGTCGGGCTTCCGTGGTAGCACAGTGGTTAAGAATCTGCCTGCCAATGCAGGGGACACGGGTTCGAGCCCTGGTCCAGGAAGATCCCACACGCCACGGAGCAACTAAGCCCATGCGCCGCAACTACTGAGCCTGCGCTCTAGAACCTGCAAGCCACAACTACTGAGCCTGCGCGCCACAACTACTAAGCCTGCGTGCCACAACTACTGAAGCCCTCGCGCCTAGAGCCTGTGCTCCACAACAAGAGAAGCCACCGCAATGAGAAGCCTGCACACCGCAACGAAGACCCAACGCAGCCAAAAAATAAAAAATAAAATAAAATAATAAAATAAATAAAATTTTTTTAAAAGGGCAAAAGTCAGCCAGAGCCTCACTCTCTCTGGAGCCTCTTGGGGAGGATCCATTTCCCTGCCTTTTCCTGCATTCTTTGGCTTCCCACCCCTTTACTCATCTTCAAAGCTAGGGGTGTACTGTCTTTCCTCTCTGATTCTACTTCCCTCTGCTTCTGTCACGCGGCCTTTTTCTCTTTTGAAGTCAAATCTGCCTCTAATAAGGACACTATACTTGGGGCCCACCCAGATAATCCAGGATGATCTCCCCATTTCAAGATCCTCAACTTAGTCACACATTCACAAGTTCCAGGGGTGAGGACCTGGATACCTCTGGGAGCCATTATTCAACCTTCCACACTCACCCTAGCTCTTCTCCCCCGATCCTTTACCTCTGCCCTCATTTCTCCTAGAGTTGGCTCCTTCCTGTCCCTCTGTTAGCTTTTAGCTGAAATGCCACTTCCTCTGAGAGGCCTTTCCACACTGCTCTATCTAAAAGTTAACCCATCTCTACCACAGCAGTGATTCTCTATCACAGCATGCTGCTCTACTGCTCTCCCAGGAGGTATCACACCTTCTACTGATTTTATTTACTCATTGGTTTACTTGTTGATTGTCTGCTTTCTCCACTGGAACGTAAACTCCATTTGGGCAAGTTACCTTCTCTTTATCATTCTCTACTCCAGCATCCGGCATGGTGCCTGACACATAGTATGTATTCAATAATATTTGTTGAATATGAATGAATTCCCTTTAATTATGTATTTATATTCCATAAATAGTACATTATATTTATAGGATATGCAAATATATGTGTAGCATGCATACTATTAAAAATTCTGTCTTTATTTATAAACCTAAGTATCCATCAAGAGATGACGGATAAAGATGTGGTACATATATACAATGGAATAATACTCAGCCATCAAAAATGAAATAATGCCATTTGCAGCAACATGGATGGACTCAGAGATTATTATACTAAGTGTAGTAAGACAAATATCACATGATATCACTTATATGTGGAAACTAAAAAAAATGATACAAATGAACTTATATACAAAACAGAAATAGACCCGCAGACATAGAAAACAAACTTATAAGGGAAAAGAATGTGAAAAAAAGAATAGATATATATATGTATAACTGAATCACTTTACTGTACACCTGAAACCAACAACATTGTAAATCAACTATATTTCAATAATTTTTTTTTTTTTTTTTTTTTTACAGAAGTTTCTGTTATCAAGTTTAGGAAACACTGAATTCAACAGTGCTAAATTTATTTATTTACTCTAGATTTTCTCAGATATTTCAGTATGTTAATGTACCTTGTGACCTTTCTAAGGAGAGGATATAGTATGCAGTCTTTCCCAAAGTTACTGAAGCATGGAATCATTTCAGGAAAAGCATCTCTTAAAGGAATTAGTATTCTTCAGACTGTCCTTTAGGATATATTGCTATTGAAAATAAAAATACATTCCAGTTAACTCCTTTGGAACTGGCTAATGACTGCAAAACACTAAAAAGTATATATTAAAAGGAAAGATTAAACGGCAAAGATTAAGAAACACATAATGAAGTTTTGGCATTTTAAAATAAAATTAAAATATTAACCATATAATATTAAAGTTTTCTTCTATAAATAGCTGTAAAAGAAGTTGCATTTCAGATATCCACTGTAATAACTGTGCATTAATTCTACCTAATTCTTTAAGGCCTATGCTGAGTCTGCGTAAATTTATTTGTAAACATCAAGTAATAACTCAGCAGTTCTATGGAGTACAGTGTGGATAATAAATGATTATAATTTTACCTTTTGAAATGTAAACTGCCTTAATTTGAAATATAAGAATCTATGTGGCTCATAAGATTGACTTAAGTTCTCTACCTGAAGAGTTTAAAAAATGTTGCTCTTAAAACATAAAAAAAAGCACTGTGTACTGTTGTCCTTTGACTAAGACCATTTGCCCAGGAAGGACTAGTCTAGCTACTTATTCAAATGATATGGCATTTAATAGGTTCCATGCATCAAAGATATTTGACAATCATTAACCTTTTATGGCTACAGTAATTTGTGCAATTAACTTGGGGGAAATTATTTTTCTCAGTCACATAATTAATTTCCATGCCATCTTTTAAAAATTCTTGTACCTGAACTAAAAGTTATATGAAAATACTAAGACTATACAGTTTAAGATCAGGTCCCCAACATGGAGCACAATTAGTACCTTAAAGCGCTTCGATATGCATGCAATCTAACTGATTATGTATGGAAGCAGATAAAAGCGGTCGAAGATCCTCCACTAGCTTGGTAAACCAAACACGGCCACAAGCATAACTTTTTATCCTTTTAACTAAGACTTTAATTTGAAAAAAGTAATCATCCAATTTCTAAGCTCATAATTTTAAACTGGAATTTTTAACTGAAGCATAACAATACAATTTAAGAACTCATATTTAATTAGTATGAGAGAGTGGGTGATTTACTTTTAATTAGTATCATTGGTATCTGTGGGTGCTTGCAAATTGGAGACGAAGTGAGAAGTTAGGAAGGAATTTCTTCCCTTTACCCAAAACAAGCTTCATAAAGAATCAGGTTGATCAGTCAACAAATACGTAGTAAGTCGGAAACCTACTGAATTAAAAACTAATCCACATTTGAGTGACTGCCACTCACTGAATCAGATGTTGTGGAGAATACAAATATATAATTATTTGACTTTTATATATATAACATCTGATTATATATAATCTATGTGTATTTTATTATATATAATTTTTATATTTGATTTTTAACTTTTATATGAGTATGGATTGCTTTTATAATAAAAAAAAGTCTTAAACTGACATTTATTCTGTGGTTTGGCTTATAATGATTTTATATGCATTCATATACAATAGATAAATTATGAATATAGATAATAAATAATAGAAATGAATACTAAATAAGCAGGCTTACACCTAGTCCAATTTAGTCAATTTTTATGTTGTGAGAAATTAAGCTTGTAATGTTTGTTTTCTTCTATATTTTTGCCAATATTCCCAGCAGATCCCCAACACCACAAAATACCATTTATGTAACATCACTATCAAAATGTACTCATTTAAAGTAAAACAAACTGGGGAGTTCCCTGGTGGTCCAGTGGTCAGGATTTGGTGTTTTCACTGCCGTGGCCCAAGTTCAATCCCTGGTCTGGTAACTGAGATCCCACAAGCCGTGTGGCATGGCCAAAAAATAAAGTAAAACTAAGGATGTTATTCAAAAATTAGCACTAATGTGATGATTTTAAAAATGAGGATAATTAAGATTATAAATAGTTCAGAATGTTACAGACTATGACAATTAAAATACTTAGGGCAACGCCTGGAACAAAGCAGTCCAGTGACCTTGGCAATTATTTGGGTAAGTACTGAGTACTGGGTTGAACCATAAAATTGCCAATCTTCTGTCATTTTTTAACCCACAAAACAGGTAATTTTACGTGGTTCAATCCACACAACACTAGTTAATACCACCACTCTGGAGTCAATGAGACGCAGGTCAAACCCTGTTGTTACTACTAACTAGGCTTGTGATCTAGGACATGTTATTTAATTACCTGAGCCTAGGTTTTGTCATCTTTTAAATGGCGACAATAATATACCAGCTTCCTAGGTTTTTCTTGTGAAGTTTGCATAAATCATGCAGGTAACGTGCTTACCTTTTCATGTGGGACAGAGTGGAGCCCTCAATAAATGTTAGTTATTATTATTAAAAATTACTTGTCTTAGAGACAAAGAAAACTATTAAACATGTTCTAACAGCTTTTTGTACAAATCTATGGTTCTATACCTCTAAAGTGCGTGTAGGTATCAGTCAGAAACGTCAGCTAAATTTTAAAAAATACTCTCCCTGTATGGTAACAGCACTGCACAGGTTGGTACTGCTGAACTCAATTTAATTCACATTCCCTAACCATGACTGGGCTCTTAATGCAACCCACCTAACCCCACATTTCACTCTCCCAAATTCTTTACAACATTTATCAATGGTCTTGTCCATCCTCCTCAGTCTCCACATCTGCCATCTCTCTCCTAAGGTGGAGGATAATGTCTTTTCTCATTTCCTAGAGAAGACAGAAGCCATCAGAAGGTTCTCTCGCATATCCCTGCCACCAAACTATGGAAGTCCCTCTGTGTCCATATACCTTTCCTTCCTTCAAAGCTTACCCTTTCCCCTGGGCTCTGGATCTCAACACCTTCCATGTCCCTTGAGAAATATAATTCTTCCATGGAAAATATTTCTAAATATCTTCGACCTTTAACCATGCTCTAGGATCACATCACTTCTTGAACACACACCTCCCTCCAATCACTCCTCTCCCTTCCCTGCCCCTCCATTTCACTTAGAACCCTTTGAGTGTCATTTACTTTCACTGCCACTACTTAACCCCTCTTCACTCCACAGCCCACCGCCACCACTGAAACTGCTTTCTCCAAGGCCACTGATGGCTTCCTTTTGCCAAACCTCAAGTCCCTGCCTCAGTTCCTGGCATACTGGACTCACCAGCACACAGGGCAATATAAACTGTCTTCCTGCCTCTCCTCAGGCTTAGAAAACACCACACCCACCAGGTGATCACCCTCCTACCACTCTCAGTCATCCCTTCTTAACATCTTCATGACACTGCAGTTGATGTTCCCTTGACCTATTCACAAACAGCATTTTTTTTTTTTTACATATTATAAGCCAAACCGTAAGTTAAACATTAGTTTCTTTTAGGACAATTTTTTTCTGATTATGAAAGCAATCCACACTCACAGAAAATTTGAAAATCATGTAGAAGTATAAAAAAGGTCATCACATCATGCCATCCCATCTCCCAAGGATAACATTTTTGGTACTGGTATAGTGCCTTCATACTTATATATATATATATATATATATATGGCATAACACACATAATATGTAAGTTTTTTATGATTTTTCATTTATTGCTTATATCATACATTTTTCCCAGGTTATTATTCTTTGAGGCTTCCTGGTTCAATCAAGACAGCTGATCTAACTTTTTCTCCCTCCCAAACTCCATGAAATGGGAGAATAAATATATAATGAAAACAAACCGGCAGCAATAGTAAATACCCAGCAGACCGTGTTCCCCTTCATCTGTAAGGGCTCCTCCCCTACTGTTCCCTCCACATGTCCTCACTCTTCATCTCCTGGTCCTTCTTTCTCTTCCCATTGCTCAGGTCAACTGTCACTTACTCCAGGCAGAATTCCATGACAATCCCTCTTCCACTAAGTAGCCCTTCCATATGTCCCCAAAGCACAATGCAACTTTTCATCACAGAACATGACATTTTCTGTGAGGCAGTTGTTTAATGCCTATGTTCCCCACATGACTATGTATAAATTCCATCATGATGCACTCTGTTTCTCTCTTTGTTCACCTTTATTTTCTAATGCTCAGCACACTGCCCTCCACAATAAACATTTGTGCAATAGATGAGTGAACTTCTGGAAAAACTAAGATTGATGGTAGCACAATGGCAAATTCAAGGAAATACAAGGAACCTGTGACAGTTGACAAGTTTCCCCAGCAGAAGCTCAGAATAATCCCATTATCAGTACAGCACAGGCTAGGGGAGGGAGCTGGCCACAGACAAGCGGCCAAATAATTAACTAGAGGGTGGGAGTGCTGAGTTAGTCCCCCTACTTCAACTGCTGAACTCTGACGTTTGCTCCAGGGAAGGGGTGGGTGGGCGTGAGCACAGCTTTCTAACAGGGAAGACAGCCAGGCGCACAAAGGGCCAAACAAAATGGAGCAGAGCCGCCTCACCCAGCAGGACAGCTAAGTGAACACCCTGCCCCAAAACATGCCCCTACCATGCCCCTACCTCCTATACGGAACCTACACTGGCCAGTGGTGAGGGGAGAATTCTCACTTGAGCTGAAGAAATACACTCCATCATAGATCCTTACCTAGAGATGTGAACAGGAATACAAGAAACACCAGACGTTTGAGGTAATCAAATAGCATGAAGAAGAGGCACCTAACTAACACCCAGAAAAGACAGTGAAGCAGTTACAGGACGGGCCTTGAGCTCAGCCAGCCTGGTCTGCATCCTCACCGTGACTTGAATGTCTCCTCATGTGTGAGAGGGATATGCGCACACTCCTAACCCCTCACTAAACTGTTAACACAGTAAGCAGAAAAAGTTCTTAAATAATCACACTTAGACAACTTCAAGGAGATAACACACCCATAAAACCCAAAATCCAGGGCATCTGAGCAAATGCCTACTTTCCCTCCCACCCAAGGCCTCATGCACTGACAGAAAAGACTTTTGTTTTTAAAATTAAAGAGTCCTGGACACAAAAAATGGTACCATCAGATTAAATATTTTATAGGATGCCTGGAAATGAGAAAAATTGCAGGACCAAAAATATGAGGGACTCCCGGAAGACAGAGCAGTGTTCATTGTGGCCCCAAACAGAAGACTAGAGGATTCCCAAAGTATCCAAGAGAAGTTTCCAGCTCAGAGTCAACAAGTTCAGAAAAGCAAGAGTAGCTCGACAAATAAGTTGATTACAAAGGAGACTTGAGAATAGCTGGACTCTTAAGCACCCCACCCATAACCCCCTGCCCTCCGTGTAGCAGTGAAAAAGAAACTCAAAGTAGATGGTTTACCTGGGGAGAGTTCCAAGTGTGGATGTTACAATGTAAGAGAGAAGAACAGAGAAAGAAAACTCTGAACCTCTGGAAAAGACAGGGACTGGCAGTGAGGAAAAGTGGGGAGGGAGAGCAGCAGCTCTGCCTCATAACATAAACACCGACACACCCCATGACACAGTGAAGCCCTTCCTACAGTGACAACTTGGAGGGAACCCAGCTTGCTGCCTGGTTCCCCACCCACACAGCACCCAACAGGGAAGCATGCCAAGCAGCACAGTCCCCACTCCATGTGGAGGCTGCAGTAAGCCCTCCCACTCAAAGGAAAACAGACCTATTCACCTGAAGAGGAAACCTGGAGCAGCTCCAGCACCAGTTCACCTAGTCCTTCACTCATAAGTACAAGTAGTTAGCCAAGAAGCACCAGGCCTTGGAGACAGTCTAATAGCATGGGAAGAAAGGAGCAAGATGAATACACACAACTAACTCTGGAACAAACAGCCATAGTCAAGAAATCTGAAGAGAACTTTCAAAAGTTTCTAACTGGCATCCT
The DNA here is from genome assembly GCF_000442215.2 of Lipotes vexillifer. Taxonomy (NCBI): domain Eukaryota; kingdom Metazoa; phylum Chordata; class Mammalia; order Artiodactyla; family Lipotidae; genus Lipotes; species Lipotes vexillifer. The sequence continues at coordinate 1,145,473 of NW_006795096.1, read as the reverse complement.
CAGAGACATTCAAGAACTATTGTACCCATCATAGAATAGACTCCTAGAAAAAAGAATTTATCAAGGACAATAAAGTATTTCTGGAAGTTAAAACTAATTGCCAAAATAAAATGTTCAAAGCAGGGTTGAATGTTACAATAGACATGGAAGAAGAAGGAGTTGGCAACATGGAAGTTAAAAGTTAAGGAAATTACTAACACAGAGAAGAAACATTTGAGAAATAAGAGCATAATGTTGAGAAGCAGCTAGTAGATACAGGAGGGCTCAACAGGAATTTCCGAACAGGAAACAGAATTCATAGAGATGGAAGACAGAGACAAAGGCAGAAGGAAATTTGACTAGGCCAAAAATCAGGCTTGGGGATTTCATAATATATACATCCTTCTGTACCTGAGGATAAACTCATGCAAGTAGAAAAGTTTTGTATTTCCATTTTGAGGCACGTCAGGCTGCCCTCCAAAAAAGTCAGACAAATCTGTATTCCCACCCACATTTTCTAACCTTCCTGCAGATAAAGGAATCTTTTCAATCTCAATCTTTTTAATCTCTACCAATCTGATAGGTAAAATGTGATTGTTCATTATTCTTAATTATATTTCTCAGATAACTACTACTCACGCATTAATTAGTATTTCTACTTTGTGAATTGCTCATTCATGTTATTGGCCACAACCCATCTACAGAGAGAATCTTCTTATTGCTGATTTTCAAGAGCTGTCAATATTTAAGAGAGAAAAACTTTCATAATACAGGTTGCTAACATGTTTCCCTAATTCATAGTTTACCTTTTACCCTTGCTTATAAGGTTTCTTTGTCATAAAAAAAAGTTCTGAATTTTACCTTATGGTTTGGAAACCTCATATTCATAATTAGGAAATGCTTTTCTGCCCCAGAAGTATAAAAATACTCAGCTTTATTTTCTCCTAAATACATTAACAGTTCCATTTTTTACAATGAAATCTTGGATCCACTTGGAATTTTCTTGATAAAAAAAATATAGTAAGAATGCAACTTATCTTTTTCCCCAAATACTGGCTGGCTGACTGGTTATCCCAACACCATTTATTTAAGAATCCATCTGATCAGTTACCTATTGCTGTATAACAAATTACCCCAACACTTACTGGCTTAAAACAACAATAAACATTATCTCACACAGCTTCTTTAGATCAGGCATTCAGGAGCAGCTTAGCTCTGTGGTTCTGGTTTGGTGATCCACATGAGGTTGAGGGCAAGATGTCACCCAGATCTGCAGTCATCTACAGGCTTGACGGGGGCGGTGGGATCCACTTCCAAGAGAGCCCACTCATATGGCTGGCAAGTTGATGGTGGCTGTTGACCAAGGTCTCAGCTCCTCTCCACATGATCCTCTCCATAGCATTGCTTGAGTGTTCTCATGACATGGTAGTTGGCTCCCCCCAGAGCAAATGATCCAAGGGAACACAAGACAGAAGTTGCAATGTCTTATGACCTAACCTTGGGCACACACTATCATTTTTACAATGTTCTTTAGGTTATGTAGGTCAGCCCTATCCAATGTCAGAGGGTCTAAGAAGGATGACAATACTAGGAGACAAGGATCACTGGGGGCCCTCTTATAAGCTGGTTACCACCTTTCAGTTTTCCACTAATTTAAAATGAAATATGTTGGACCTATACTAAATCCCCATATATACTTGGGTTTACTTCTAGACTTTATTTCATTTTTCTGTCTCTTCCTGGGCCAATATTGCAGTGATTTAATAATCACAGCCTTATCATAATTTTATTACATGTAAAGGCAAGTCTGTCCTCATTACTATTCATTTTCTAAAATTTTTTCAACAACTCACAAATATCTAGTCTTGAAAATGAACTTCCAGTTTACTTTATTAGACGTGAGAGACAGATTGGCCTCTGTGGTAGTGTTAAGAGCTGTTGTCGAAGCTGTTAAGTAAAATGCTTATACAGCATCACTAAACATGTCATGCTCCTCATGAAACGTGTTTTAAGTTACTGTACACTTATTCATTCACCAAATATGTACTGAATGTCTACTACGTGGCAGGTACCATCTAGGTGCTGGACCTACAATGGTGAACTAAGCAGACACAGTCTCTGTCCTCTGATGAGTGTGCCAGACTATAAACAAAATAAACACATGATAAAGTGTTAAGTGCTGTGAAAGAAAAGCTCAGGGACCAAAACAGTGAGCATAACAACAGGACCTACTCAATTTTAAAAGGTCAGGAGAAGTCCCTCTGCAGAGTTAATCAGAGACCTGAAGGGTGAATTAGAGTTGACCAGATGTGTGCGGAGGGAGTGGGGAGACAGGGGGAGGAGAATGGTCAGGAATTGGTCCAGACAGAGGGAACACCGTAAGTAAAGGGCCTGGGATGAGGCGAGAACTTGACTTGTTCCAAGCACTGAAAAAACAAAAAGGCCAGTAAAGCTATATTGTAGGGAGAGTGGGGTGACCTGAGAAGTATAGTGGCCAAGGAAGTAGGCGAGAGGAAGATCGTATATTGCCTCAGGTAATATTTTGAGGCAAACTGCCTCAACTTTCAGAGAAAGAGTTAGACTGTATTGGTGTCAGGGCTATGATTGGCTAAGACATTAAAGTAAGGCAGCTAAACTCCCCAAAGAGAGTAGGATGAAGGTAGAAAGTCAATTGTGGAAAAAAATCTTTTGAGTAGCCACAGTAGCTGATGACAATCTGTCCTGTACACAACTAGGGGGGAAAAGGTCATACACCTTCCAGAGAGTTAACAAGTCCCAAGTAGAGAATTTAAGACCAGTTAATAGGTGGCCTTGCTCCTAAAGAGTGAACCACTTAAGGCAATAGTGGATTCTTGATACCAGACTCAGATAATCTCCCCCAATTATCCAGCCTCTAGCTATCAATAAGTGGCCATGAATCTAAAGACTTCCATCATTCCAATTTCCATGGGTATCATAACATCAAGTTAAAAAAAAAATTCTACTACAATTTGAATTGGGATTACACTGAATTTGCAGACCAAGGGAAAACTGACATTTTACAAAGTTGGCTATTCTCATGTGAAAACAAGGTGTGACTTCTTTTTCAAGTCTTTTTGTCCCTTTAAAAAGTTTTATCGTTTCCTTCACATAAATCATATACAATTCTTATCAAGTGTATTTCAAGTTTTGGGGTTTGTGATTGTGAATGGGGTTTTCTCTGTTATTTATTCTAAATGGTTATTGTTGGTGTAAAAGAAAGTTACTGAAATTTACACACTTAATTTGTAAATAAGCACCTTAATAAGCACCTTAGTAAAGTGCTTCTGAAGCTTCTAAAGTGCTTCAGTTTTCCTTTTTTTCCTAATCGTATCTTCAAAATTACAATAATTTTGCTTCCTCCTGTCATTTACCACTTATTTTTCAGTGTCAAATAACATTATGGCACACTTCCAAAAGGAAACATTTTTTAATGGAATTGATAACACCCTGATTTGGTTTTTTAAATAAGTGTTTCTAGAATTTCCACTATAATAAATGATGTTAAACTATTACTTTGAGACATCTTTAACAACGTTAAGATCGGAAAGCACCCTTCAATCCTTCTTTTCCTATTACTAAAGATTTTCCTTTTTAAAATAAGGAATAAATGTGAAACTATCAAATAACTTCACAATATCTACTTAGACCATATGGGTTTCTTCCATTGATTTATTCATAACTTCAATTATATTCTTAATACCAAATAATTCCACTTGATATTTTTTAAATTAACTGTTGAATTCTAGTTTCTAAAATTTAATTTTCATCATCAAAATCCTGGAATTTTATTTTTCGTGTGTTTTCTTATTATAGTATTTTTAAATTGGGAATGTAACCAAAACATAAAAGGACATTTCCAGAATGTTAGAATTTAGGTAATTCTGTATTTTGAAATAAAATCCATCACTTTAATATATTTGCAATTCTGCCAATACAGCCTACAACGTATACTACCCTACATCATTTGCTATCTTTGGAGGTTAGTTTATTTCATTTCACTATTTATCACTTAGGATGTATTCAGCTGCAAGTAACAAAAACTCCAACTCAAACTTTCACAAAAAGTAAACTGACCATCTCCTATGATGATCACTACAGAGGCAGAGCTAGTTTTAGGGTTCTTTTGTTCAGGAGCCAAATGATGTTCTCAAGAACTCATATTCTTGGAAAACAGTATGGAGATTTCTCAAAAAGCTAAAAATAGAACTACCATATGACCCAGCAATTCCACTCCTGGGTATATGGGTGTATAATTCAAAAAGATACATGCACCCCAATGTTCATAGCAGCATTATTTACAATTGCCAAGATATGGAAGCAACCTAAGTTTGCATCAATATATGAATGGATAAAGATGTGATTATACACATGCACACACACACACACACACACACACACACAATGGAATACTACTCAGCCATAAAAAAAAATGAATTTTTGCCATTTGCAGAAACATGGACGGACTTGGAGGGCATTATGCTAAGTAAAGTAAGGCAGACAGAGAAAGACAAATACAGTATGATATCACTTATATGTGGAATCTAAAAAAAATAAAACTAGTGAATATAACAAAACAGACTCACTCACAGATATAGAAAACAAACTAGTGGTTACCAGTTAGAAGAGGGAGGGGCAATACAGGGGTGGGGGAGTTGGAGGTACAAACCATAGGGTGTAAGAGGCTCAAGAATGTATCGTATAACACAGGAAATATAGCCAATATTTTGTAATAACTGTAAATGGAAAGTAATCTCTAAAAATTATATAAAATTTTTAAATTTAAAAAAATTGCCAGCAGAAAAAAAAAAACCTCAGTTGCAAAATGGTAGTAAGATGCAACTGGGTGTGCTTTAAAGCACAAAAGCTTTCAATTTCAATGGAGTTCAATTTATCAATTTTTTTATCTCTTCTGCTTTTCATGACATAGGATTAGGCAAATGCTTTCTTAGCTATGTATTCTAAGAGTTTTGTCATTTGAGCTCTTACATTTAGGTCTGTGATACATTTTGAGTTAACTTTTGTGTATGGTGTAAGGCACAGCTCTGGATTCATCTTTTTGCATGTGGATATCCAATCGTCCCTCTTGTTGAAAAGCCTATTTCTTTCCCACTGAACAATCTTTATAACAAATGGCACTGGGACAATTATTTTCCCATCAATTGGTTCTTAGACTAATCACAGACCACTCCATGGAGCTGAAGATGAAATGGATCCCTGACAAAAATCGGAAAACTTTTTAGAGGGCGGCAAGGACAAATAGACGTTGAAAAGGCAATCAATAGGGCAGTAAAGAGGTTTTAAAAAAAGTTTCCCGGGGCTTCCCTGGTGGCGCAGTGGTTGAGAGTCCGCCTGCCAATGGAGGGGACGCGGGTTCGTGCCCCGGTCCGGGAAGATCCCACGTGCCGCGGAGCGGCTGGGCCCGTGAGCCATGGCCGCTGGGCCTGCGCGTCCGGAGCCTGTGCTCCGCAACGGGAGAGGCCACCACAGTGGGAGGCCCGCGTGCCGCAAAAAAAAAAAAAAGTTTCCCATCTTTTTACGTTTAGGAACAATTTATGTACTGTAGGTATGACGTGTTTGGAAGAATTCACCAGTGGAACTATTTGGGTACAGATTTCTGTGTGGGGAGCGCGTGGGGCTAACTCTCCAACAACCCTCACTTACCGCTATTAACATTATCCTCACGGTTCCTCTCCTCTACTTCAGTCAATTTGGGTAATTTACACTTTACTAGAAAAGCATCCATTTCATTTGGGCTTCAAATTTATTAATACAGTCATAATATATATATTTCTGCCCTTTTTCATATTTTGTTCTGTCTCAATTAGGTTACCTAAAGCCTCACCTATATACTGGAGCATTTTTCCCAATGAACTAACATAAATTTATCAATTGTCTGTTTCCTAGCGCATATTTTTTAATAACTTCTTTTTCTTTTATGTCTGTGCTGAGATGCTTTTTATTCCCTCTTGCTACGAAATGTCACGATTTAAGGACATTAATTTTCCCCTATGTACTGCTTTGACTAAATCTCACTGTTAATATGCACTTTCCATTATATTTTTTTCTAGATATTTTTTATCTTAATTTTGCTATTCTCTTTGACCCAATCAAGAGTTATTTATGAGATGGCTTGAAGTGGGGGGGAGGGGAAATCAGCACTTTTTGTTTTAAATTTTCATGTACAACATTTTTGAAAGTTCACTGTGGTTAGAGAATACATTTTCTATTATATTCAGTTTATTTGAAGTTTAGGTTTTATGATCTGGAAAAAGAATTCCCTGGGGCCCTGGGAAAAGAAGGAATCATCTCTATTTTCAGGGTAAAGCTCTCAACATGTATCTTAGATCACCCTTAGAATATTCATGCCCTCTATCGTCCTGACTTCTTGTCTAACGATCTGTCAAAAATAAACATTAGTGTCTCATTACTCTTTGCTTTCCTTTGCATTCCCAGTGATAAATGTTTATCGTGATGTAATTTATCCCATAAAAATTAATGTCATTACTTTATTGTGGCTTGTACTTTTCATCTTCATGATTACTTTTGTCCCATGTTAATGTTTTGCCTTAGGGTAACAGAACTTCTATTCTCTTTGTTCACATTTACCAATTTCTTTCCTTAAAGCCTTTTAGTCATAGCCTTTGACACGTAGGCTATGACTCAAAGCCTTTGACACATAGCTTTAATAAAGGAAATATAGCTGGATTGTTTTTGGTCTTGTGTTTGGTTGGTGGGTTTCCAGTTGAGCTAGTCTGACGGCCTGTACTGCTAACCTCCAATCAAAGGACATGACACATAAATATATTCCAACTTCCCAAAAGGTCAGGAAGCTATACAACTCCATGCTCTCCTTTCAAAGTCAGAGAAATAAGCTAAAACCCAAGAGTGGTCTCCTCCATGGATGAAATATGTATCTAAGCAGCTCTTTAAGGGATGCAACATGAATGCTATTGTTTTACATCTGAAAACAGTCATTTACAAACAAGATTTTATATATATGTAAACTCAGCTGAACACAATTACTGAGACACAGACTTAGTATGTTCCTTTGTAGGTAAGCTGCTTTATTCCTGGGTTTGCTTTATCCTTAAAGTTCAAATAGTTTGCCAGAATAGGTCTAAGTAAGAACCTTTAGTCATTACTATTGGCTGGTGCTCAGGACACCCTTTTCATCTCTACTCACACTCTCTCTGGCATGGGAAAGTTCACTCATGATTTCCCTGCCTACTGCTTTAGTTTCCTGCTATGGAACACCTCTTGGGTTGAAGAGGTTGTTATCTGTCCTCCATATCTACTTTTCATATTTACATAACTTTATCCTTTTCTTCTCTGCATTCTGTTCTCAAGCCTGTCATCCATGATACACTTCCCTGTTTTGGCATATCAAGTATTCTTTTGATTGCCTTAATTTTAAATTTTATTGCAGTTCTGGTTTTCTTGCATTCTTTTATTTCAACCAGCTCTGACACTTCTGCTTTCATCTCATCCTGTTTCTCCTTAGGGCCCTCTGGTTTCCTTTTTGCCCGAGGCCATGATCTTTTAAGATCCCAGGAGACTTACACTAAATTTGTTGTAAATTTATACTAAATGTGTTTCTTACATGCAATCATTTTTGGAGAGACACACTGTGTCTTCAAAATCATTATTTCATGTCCCTTATTTTCGAGAATCTTTTCAAATATACATGATAGACATCTTCCCTATACGTAGTTTTGTAGAGGAGAGGGCTATTTAAATCTAACGTTTCTGCAGACAAGGTAACTTGTCTTTAGTCTCCTCAATGTCCACTAAATGTTGGCAGGTTCTCCCTCTCAGAATGAAACTCAGATTGAAATGAGATGCATTCCACTCTCAGCTCAACCGCTGATGTGTGACAGACATTCCTTCTAATGTGAGCATGTGGAGAGAGAAACTCTTCCTGCTCTGATAGGTACTACTGTCAGCTGTCACAGGCACTGTACATAATACATGAAACACATGGGCACCCACGGCTTTTCCTACTTAAAAAGCTTTTCTTTAAGTGACATGCATTCAAGGGTGTAGGGCACCCTCATCCATCTCCCTCTAGCTCCTGCTACTGGGTTGCATGTTGGGAGTTAGCTTTCAGAGGATAACGAATGGAAATGAACCAGTGGAGATGGCGAAAGGGGGCAGGTTAAGGACACTGACTGACTGGCTCAAAAGTCTACCAATGAAGTAGGAGGATACAAAATTAATGCACAGAAATCTCTTGCATTCCTATACACTAATGATGAAAAATCTGAAAGTGAAATTAAGAAAACACTCTCATTTACCATTGCAACAAAAAGAATAAAAAATCTAGGAATAAACCTACCTAAGGAGACAAAAGACCTGTATGCAGAAAATTATAAGACACTGATGAAAGAAATTAAAGATGATACAAATAGGTGGAGAGATATACCATGTTCTTGGATTGGAAGAATCAACATTGTGAAAATGACTCTACTACCCAAAGCAATCTACAGATTCAATGCAATCCCTATCAAACTACCACTGGCAATTTTCACAGAACTAGAACAAAAAATGTCACAATTTGTATGGAAACACAAAAGACCCCGAATAGCCAAGGCAATCTTGAGAAAGAAAAACAGAGCTGGAGGAATCAGGCTCCTGGACTTCAGACTATACTACAAAGCTACAGTAATCAAGACAGTATGGTACTGGCACAAAAACAGAAATATAGATCAATGGAACAGGATAGAAAGACCAGAGATAAACCCACGCACATATCGTCACCTTACCTTTGATAAAGGAGGCAAGAATATACAGTGGAGAAAAGAGAGCCTCTTCAATAAGTGGTGCGGGGAAAACTGGACAGCTACAGGTAAAAGAATGAAATGAGAACACTCCCTAACACCATACACAAAAATAAATTCAAAATGGATTAGAGACCTAAATGTAAGGCCAGACACTATCAAACTCTTAAAGGAAAACATAGGAAGAACACTCTATGACATAAATCACAGCAAGATCCTTTTTGACCCACCTCCTACAGAAATGGAAATAGAAACAAAAACAAACAGATGGAACCTAATGAAACTTAAAAGCTTTTGCACAGCAAAGGAAACCATAAACAAGACAAAAAGACAACCCTCAGAATACGAGAAAATATTTGCAAATGAGGCAACTGACAAAGGATTAATCTCCAAAATTTACAAGCAGCTCATGCAGCTCAATATCAAAAAAACAAACAGCCCAATCCATAAATGGGCAGAAGACCTAAATAGACATTTCAACAAAGAAGATATACAGGTTGCCAACAGACACGTGAAAGAATGCTCAACATCATTAATCATCAGAGAAATGCAAATCAAAACTACAATGAGATATCATCTCACACTGGTTAGAATGGCCAACATCAAAAAATCTACAAACAATAAATGCTGGAGAGGGTGTGGAGAAAAGGGAACCCTCTTGCACTGTTGGTGGGAATGTAAATTGATACAGCCACTATGGAGAACAGTATGGAGGTTCCTCAAAAAACTAAAACTAGAACTCCCATACGACCCAGCAATCCCACTACTGGGCATATACCATGAGAAAACCATAATTCAAAAAGAGTCATGTACCACAATGTTCACTGCAGCTCTATTTACAATAGCCAGGACATGGAAGCAACCTAAGTGTCCATCAACAGATGAGTGGATAAAGAAGATGTGGCACATATATACAATGGAATATTACTCAGCCATAAAAAGGAAACAAAACTGAGTTATTTGTAGTGAGGTGGATGGACCTAGAGTCTGTCATACAGAGTGAAGTAAGTCAGAAAGAGAAAAACAAATACCATATGCTAACACACATATATGGAATCTAAAAAAAAAAAATGGTCATGATGAACCTAGGGGCAAGACGGGAATAAAGACATAGACCTACTAGAGAATGGATCTGAGGACACAGGGAGGGGGAAGGGTAAGCTGGGACAAAGTGAGAGAGTGGCATGGACATATATACACTACCAAATGTAAAACAGATAGCTAGTGGGAAGCAGCCGCATAGCACAGGGAGATCAGCTCCATGCTTTGTGACCACCTAGAGGGGTGGGACAAGGAGGGTGGGAGGGAGGGAGATGCAAGAGGGAAGAGATGTGGGGACATATGTATATGTATAGCTGATTCACTTTGTTATAAAGCAAAAACTAACACACCATTGTAAAGCAATTATACTCCAATAAAGATGTTAAAAAAAAAAAAAAAAGAGGTGACTAAGGTTAAATAAGGTCATTCAGATGGGCCTTAATCCAGTACGATTGGTGTCCCTGTAAGAAAAAGAAATGAGGACACAGACATACAGAGGAAAGATCGTGTGAAGGCATAGGGAGAAAAGAGCCACCTGCCCTGCCAACACCTTGATCTTAAACTTCTAGGCTCCAGAATTATGAGAAAATAAATTTCTCTTTTTTAAGCCAAAACAAAAAACAAAAACAAAAGTCTACCAATGGCAAACTTTTGCCACTCAGCGTAACCCACATGCTTCCTGAAGTTAGGCATGCTGTGCAAATCAACCTTTAAACTGTGTCCTACGTTGGGTGGGGCCATATGCCCTATTCCAGTTCAGAAGCAGAACATGTGCTATATAATCCCTAACTAGTCTCAATCCATCCCACCAACCATATTTAGGAAGCTTCTACCCAGATCTTAGTATATGGCATTGGCTTTATAGTGCAATTGCCCGTATTCGTCATCTGCGTGGATGTTTTAACAGGAATTGGGAAGCGATGTATCAGGCTCAAGTAGTGTACCACCACATTATCTCAGAAACATCAGACCTAAGAGTTTGTTTCCTTTTTAAATTATATCATCTTCCACTGTTTTAGTGATAACTGAGACTACAGGCTGCACTTGTGCATCTAATGCATACTTTTCTTAAAAGATTTCTTTTCTCACATCATTCTGCAGTCAAGCTACAGACTTATAAAGAACAACTGACAGCAACTGTTTTCTCACTCCCTCAGGGGTTAACATTCGTGTAGCTGTCTCCTGTGGTTGGCACACCCTGTACTGAAGAAAAAGAGCCATCTGCCTTGCTGTCTGAAAAACACCACTTGTCTGATATTCCCCTGCCAGTAAGGAGACTGCTCTGAAAACCCACATATTCAAGAAGCAGATTCACTTTTGAGAAATTAATGATCACACTATCAAAACCATACTCTCTAAAGTCATATACACATTTCAATTTAAAGTCAGATCTAAATTCAAATTTTATCTTTCTTAGGCCTATGTTTGTACTTGAATCTAAGTGATTCAGGTAATAGTAATGACACATTTTAAAACAAAGTTTGGTTTTAAAAGTCCTTCTCAATGGGTAGCAACATGCTGTCTCCTATGGATGAAGGTGATACCACTGACTCCCCATGTTTAATGTTTTGAGTTGGTACTGTGAGCTGATGAGGCTCAGTGCTGCCTTGAAATACTAATTCTTATGAAAGCAAACTACTGCACAGCATAAATGTAAGTATTTAATCTTAGTAAGTGGAAAGAAATGTACCACAAATTTTATAGGTTCAGGTTTTCATCTATTATGAAAGAAAAGGAACTTCAAGCATTTAAATGAATTCACATAGTTTACTGCAATTGGTAATGTTTCAATAATTTACAGTAATTCAAGACCAGCTCTTTGATAGCAACATAAATGAAAACCTGAATAAACATCTTACTTTGTGCTATCCTCTTTTATACAACATCATTTGTTTCAATATGAGATTAAGAGAAATGAAGACTGAATGCTGGTTTCAGAAAGCTGTTCTATAATCGAGTTCTTTCTATTTACTTTTACTTTGGATCAGAATACCCCATGTATCAGGTGTTGGCAAGCTTTTCCTATAACACACAGATAGTAAATAATTTTTGTTTTGCAAACCACATAACCTCTGTCTCATCTATTCAACTCTGCCACTGTACAGTGAGAGCAGATGTAGACAATACATAAATAAATGAGCATCAGTGTGCTTCAATCAAACTATTTACATTATTAAAGGAGGCAGAAGGTAGTGCAATGACGTATAAAAATGTGGGACAACACGATTTCGTAGAATTACAGACTTCTTGACTTTTATATATAAAACAGAGAAAACAAGGGACAATATTTATATTATTTATATTATTTATTCAAATTTTACATGTAATAGCTAACTTTTATTCAGCTCTTACTACATGTCAAGTACTGTTGTAAGTGCTTTGCATTAACTGTCTCATTTGGTTCTCATAAAAACACGAAGAAGTCTGAATCGGGGTGTTATGATATAGAGGAGATGCCAGGTCATACCAGGCTCCTTTTCACTTCTAGGAGTGGAAATGAATAGAAGGGAAGATTGGGATGGCAAGGTCCAAATGCCACATGCTTTGAGTTCAAATAACAGACTGTCCAAGTCCTAGAGAGTTTCCAGTGGGTCTTCTCTCCTACTGTCCTTACTGCTTTATCCCTTCAACTCTACCATCCCATCCATGATCCAAACCCTTACATACTGCTTTTAATTCTCAAATTGTCAATTTCACTCAATCCCCTAATACCCTATTACTGACCACCCTTCTGCAACACCATAAAAACTGGATGGAAACATGGTAGTAAGAGACACCAGATTTGCAATCCCTCTGATAAGATTTGGAACTAAATAAATGTTTCCCAAAAAAGTGAGTTGGGAAATAGGTGATTTTAAATGTTCATAAACACTAGCGCCTAACAAGAGGACAAATATCTTTGTCAATAGCAGGTACACGGAAAGGAGAGGCATGGGAACACTTTCTTCCTTGTAATACCTAGAAATGATTAGGACTTACACAACTGACTCAATAGTTAACTAAGTTTTATGTATTTTACCTGTTTCAGATTTTTTTTTACTCATAGAAGCCATTATTATTAAGTTTACTTTTAGTTGAGGACAGTAACACTGGCAATAATGTGACAGGACTCCTTCCTGATGCAGATCATTTCCTCTTAGAATTATCACTTCTACAGAGAGATCTGACAGTGTGATGGTATCACTGTTTGTCTTTCTACAAAGTTCATCCTCAAAGGGAGTACTGTCAGCAACATTAGCGTCCAATAAATAGGAATTAAAGCATGTTCTAGTTATTCTGATTTTCTTTAAAATTTTCTCTGCACATTTGTGCTATAATAATAGTGTATCAAAAATAAATAAAATCTTATGACCATCATCATCCAAACACTATACCAAATTCCCTGGAGGTTGATGACTCTACTATCTGATTTTATAGTTAAGGTTTCTTAATAGCTTTTCACTTACTCAAAATGATGGCAAGGAAGTGAGCAGTTAAACACACTGATTACAATGGCCTAGAGCAGGGGCCAGCAGAAGTAATCCATGGGCCAAATCTACACACTCTTCTCCCTCTCCCTCCACCATCACCTGTTTTTGCAAATAAAAATTTGCTAGAACACAGCCATGACATTCATTTACGTATTGTCTAAGGTTGCCTTTACACAACGAAAACAAATTTGAGTGATTGTGACGGAGACTATATAGTCTGCAAAGCCTAAAATACTTACTTCTGGCCCTTTGCAGAAAGGTTTTGTAAACCCCTGTTTTAGGCAAGAGATGCAAAGAAAAAGACTATGGAAATGTATAACAAATACAGAGGGAAAAAGGGCATGAATGTCATTCCACAAAAAGAATTAACATCACCAGGCAACTGTTTCACAAATGACAAGTTTATGATAGAAAAAAGCCAGTAGAGGCTTTCTGTGGTTTTCTGGTATATGGTGAGAAGATTAATCAGCAAAGGAGCTGGAATAATGCACTGTTATTGACAAGGTGGTTTGAAATATACCCCCAAAAGGTGAGCAGCTAGAGAATGCAGACGTGAAAAGAAATTTGTAACTTCTCTATCCCATCTATGTAGAACATACGCATAAAGATCTAGAGCACATGAAATTACAACTTTAAAAAAGATATTTTTCAAAACTTACTCATGGGACTTCCCTGGTGGTCCAGTGGCAAAGAATCTGCCTTGCAATGCAGGGGACACGGGTTCGATCCCTGGTCAGGGAACTAAGATCCCACGTGCCGTGGGGAAACTAAGTTCGCATGCCACAACTACTGAGCTTGCGGGCCTCAACCAGAGAGGCTGTGTGTCGCAAACTACAGAGCCCACGTGCTCTGGAACCCACGCACCACAACTACAGAGCCCACGTGCCCTGGAGCCTACGTGCCACAACTAGAGAAGAGAAATCCCGCACGCCACAACTAGAGAAAAGCCCATGCACCGCAACGCCGCACACTGCAACGAAAGATCCCACATGCCTCAAAGATCCCACGTGCCGCAACTAAGACCCGACGCAGCCGAAATAAATAAAATAAATAAATAAATAATAAACCTTAAAAAAAAAACTTATACAGGGCTTCCCTGGTGGCGCAGTGCTTGAGAGTCCGCCTGCCGATGCAGGGGACACGGGTTCGTGCCCCGGTCCAGGAAGATCCCACATGCCGCAGAGAGGCTGGGCCCGTGAGCCATGGTCGCTGAGGCTGCGCGTCAGGAGCCTGTGCTCCACAACGGGAGAGGCCACAACAGTGAGAGGCCCGCGTACCGCAAAAATTATTAAAAAAACTTATACGTCCAAAAAAAAACATCCTAAAACAAACGGAAAACCAGAATACAATAGTCACAATTCATCTCCCAAAGAGAGACTCTTTCTTTTTCTTCAAAAATAGAAGCAATAAGTATCAAAAATCTGATAGACAAACAGGCAAAACAGACGAACCAACAGTTTACAGAAAAGAAAGCTCTTAGATATTTTTTAAATGCTCAATTATACTAATAAGAGAAAATGTAACGTAAACTCCACTGCAACACTACTTCTCACCTGCCTGGCAAAACCCTGCGCCCCGGGCAAGGCTGAGCACTAATGAAAAGGGCGAACACTGCTGGTAAAATGAAATCAAATCCCCATAAAGGGGAAGCCTACAACAGCTAATAAAATTACACATGCAAAATTATCCCGTACTTATGCTGCCATAAAAAGGAGTAAGGAATAGCTTTATGTACTATTATGGAGTAATCTTCAGGATATATTGTGAAATTAAAAAACAGATGGAGAACAGAGAGCATACAATACTACCTTTTGTATAAGGAAATATGCACTTCCTTATTTTTATGACAAAAATTAATAAAATGGAGAAGACACTGGGAATGGGTGAAGGGGTTAGAGATGGAAGTGAGCCATCTCTAAAGATAGCTTTTTATTTAATTTTGACTTTTGAACTTAATGTACCGATATATCCGTGTGTATATATCTATACATACATATATACAAATCATATACATCTATGTACTTGTGTATATATGTATACATATATATATATATACAGAATTAAATCAAAATACATAATATGTAAAGAAATGGAATTAAATAAACCAATATTTATATCAAGTTGGTAAAATATCTACACACTGATTTGTTTGAATTTTCAACTCAGTACTCTCTCTGTACATCCTTGGTAGTATACATTGAAAGGACTCCAACCTTAAAAAAACACCTGCAAAAAATCTTGAACTTTATTCAGTAGTTTTATTCTTAATAATACTGGTACTGTAATTTTTAAATGTTTTATGTATATTGTAGGATAAAGCAAATAACTTATTATTAAGGAACAATTATTTTCAATGTAAGAGAAAAAGGACAGAAATATAAAGTGAAAGGAGCTAAAAACTTAAAAACCATCTGCTGTTAAATATGACTTTGAAATATCAATGTGAACTCATAATTATTTTCATTTCCTAGCTCTGACCACTGTTTTTTCTAGCTATTTTGAAGCAATGGTCACCTGTCGCAATAGAGCCCAGATCTTGGTTTCTAAATATCATTCTCCCCTAAAAGAAACCAGGGCTTCTTGGAGAGAAGGCTGGCTCTAGGTCTTGGAAAAGAACAAGATGAAAACAGAATATATCCAAACTGAAAATAAATGAAATATTTAAAGTCTTCAAAGGTCCTTAAAATCAAGAGGCATTTCTACTACCACCATTCTCTAGCAAACAATCTAACCATTTCTAAAAAGAAATGAATTGGTGATATCTAGAAGAATATCCAGAGAATTACACTGAGTGAAAAAAGGCAATCCCGAAAGTTACATAGTGTATTATTCCATTTCTATAGTTCTTGAAATAAAATTATGGAAATGAACAAATTAGTGGTTGCCAGGGGTAGTATTGAGGTCAGCATGAGGAAAATGGGTGTGGCTATAAAAGGGTAACAAGAGGGATCCTTGTGATGAAAATGTTCTGTATCTTGACTGTATTAATGTCAATATCTTGGATATGATATTGTTCTATAGTTGTCAAGATGCTACAATTGAGGGAAACCTGGTAAAAGGGGCAGAGGATCTCCCTTATACAGTATCTTAGAACATATGAATCTACAATTATCTCAAAATAAAAAATTAAATAAATGAGACACAAATGTTTATTTCCTAAAATTTCCTAAAATTACCCAAGTTTTTCTTAGAAGTCTAGTAAGACAAGCATAGAAAACTGTAAAAGAAAAGTATAAACTATAAGCAATCCCCTAAAGTACCTTTTAGACAGTACATGAAAATGTCTTCCATGTACAGTACATGAAAATGTCTTCCATGCTGGAAAGGTATGTTGGGAAGGGACCCCTCCTACACTGTTGGTGGGAATGTAAATTGGTACAGCCACTATGGAGAACAGTATGGATGTTCCTTAAAAAACTAAACATGGAGCTACCATATGACCCAGCAATCCCACTCCTGGGCATATGTCTGGAGAAAAACATGGTCTGAAAGGATTCATGTACCCTAATATTTGTATATATATACAATGGAATATTGTTCAGCCATAAAAAAGAATAAAATAATGTCATTTGCAGCAACATGGATGGACCTAGAGACTGCCATACTGAGTGAAGTAAGTCAGACAAAGACAAATATCATGATACTGCTTTTATGTGGAATCTAAAAAAAATGATACAAATGAACTTATTTACAAAACAGAAAAAGACTCACAGACTTAGAGAATGAACTTATGCTTACCAGCAGGAAAGGGTGGGAGGTTGGGGGAGGGATAGTTAGGGAGTTTGGGATTGACATGTACATACTACTATATTTAAAATGGATAACCAACAAGGACCTACAGTATAGCACAGGGAACTCTGCTCAATATTCTGTAACAACCTAAATGGGAAAAGAATTTGAAAAAGAACAGATACATTTATATGTATAACTGAATCACTGTGTTGTACACCTGAAACTAACACAACATTGTTAATCAACTGTACTCCAATACAAAATGAAAAGTTAAAAAAAAAAAAAGTCTCCCAGGGAGAAAAACCAGTTGTGTATGCATATAATTGTTAATAAGTACTGTTTTTCTTAATTCTATATTCCAACATTATAATTTACACTGCAGAGTGTTAGTTTAAAAAATAAATGCAAATTTTTTATTTTCTAAAAATTAATGAATTTTAAATCTTGTGTATTCCTTCAATAGTCTGAAAAGAAAAAAGTAATTATACTTAATTTTTTAAACCTTAGTATTCCAATGGAGTTTGTAAAGATACCAGAAAATATTAAAAATGGCATTTCTTTAGATATAATAAATCCAAGAACGATTATGAATTTGGTGGTGTATAAATTTTCTACTGCTGTATATTTATGTTCAAACACAGTCATCAAAATCCTACTCAAATAAGATTACCACAATGACAAAAAGAGAAGATTCAAGCAGTGTTCAATAAATCCTCTCTAAAAGGAGACACCAGAGTCAAAAAAAAAAAAAAAAAAAAAGGTAAAGGAAGGTTGCATTTACACTCAGCTCACACACATACTTATGTACTACGCTGTGTGAAAACGGATTATACAAAGTCATAATCAGACACCTAATGCCTCAGGGGTATATAAGTTCTCTCAAGGTTAATTTCATCCAGGTTCTACAGTGAGAGTTATTTATCACAGTATAGTCCTCAGATCAAAATGCTATTGTGAGAACTAGGTCCTTTCACTCAGGAAAATTATTTTTCTTTCCTTTCTATCCTGCTCTAAAATTGCAGTAATAAACTTTAAATCCTTTAGGTCTGAGAGTTTTGCAATAAAGCATGGTACCAAGTCATAACTCAATGTAGAGAAAATGAGGCCTGTCACTGAAAAATTAATCTGCTCCAAGGTATAGATCTAGAATACTTAAAACAGATTTTTTAAAATGCCAGGTTGTGCATATGGCTTAGTTTCAGTATCTATTATCAGTATAGCACTTTAAATAATCACCCTGAAAAATTCACTAGTTATTTTTAACTGACTGAGATTAGAAACCTGCCCAGCTACATATCTTTCCTCTAATAAATATTAAGTAAAGGCCTATATACTTTGCATGACCAAAGGAGAATTCTAGTCAACAGTTAATTCTAAGAAGGAAGCAACCACAGTGTAGGTGGTCAGGAAGCATAGCTAGCTCTTAGCCTATTTGAAACCTCCTACTGACACTCATGAATAATTTAAAAAATAAATAAATGAGAGATAGTCAAACTGTAGATTTAAATGGAGTGAATCAAATGCAAAAGATAAACAGAGAAGATGAGGAAATGAAG
This sequence comes from Lipotes vexillifer, assembly GCF_000442215.2. Lineage (NCBI taxonomy): Eukaryota > Metazoa > Chordata > Mammalia > Artiodactyla > Lipotidae > Lipotes > Lipotes vexillifer. The sequence continues at coordinate 1,126,897 of NW_006795096.1, read as the reverse complement.
ATGTGAGGGAAGTAACCTGAGGAAGGAAGAGATACATGGAAATGCAGAAAAGACCAGACCTGGACACTGAAGTAGAAAAAATGAGAAGAGAACCTACTAGTAGGTGGGACATAAAATGGACTCAAAGAGTAAGTAACACAGAGGTACAAGAGAAATACAAATATTCTTATCACGAACATCCAGAAAATTAGCGCTAGTTTCAATAAAGGTTTTTTTAATTAAGTAATTATGGAAATAACGACAGTATCAGAGATACCTGGCCACATATTTTTTCTAAGACTTTGTTATATGTTTAAGATTATCTTTTGATTCTATTAAATTTCTTAACGTTTGTCACTTTAAAATTCAACCAAAGCTAGAAGATGGCAGATATGATTGCCGACTCATCATTTTGTTTCTTCAGTACATCTGCTATAAATGGCAACTGCAGGCCTTACTATTGGAATGTGCTGAATTGCTACTCCATGTAAGTACATGGAGTAACACATGGGCAGAACCATTTCCAGTATGGAAATTCCCCAAAGTAAAACTCGCCCCTCCTCCCAGTGGGCTCACAACTTCACAGCAGAGGACAGACTTCCCTTCCTCGGGGGCTTCTCATGTAGCTAACCTGGCAGCTTCTCCTCACACTGCTCCAGGAACGAGCAGCCTAGGTGACTGGGGCTGCGGAGGGAGCACTGGGCCAGGGTTACAAAACTTGGGACAATCAACCCAACACTAACTTGTCACATACTCTTGACATGTTCTAAAACACATAGCAAAGAAAAGCTTATGTTTCAACAGGAATCTTCAGCAGTTATTCCCATTGAAGAATGTCAGTAACCCTAAGGAGACCTAATATTGATAAAGAATTGAGAGTAAAATCTGTTTTGCCCCCGGAACACACACCCCCTTCATTCACTAACATTATGGGCCTGGCATCTGAGAGGCTACCGGGAGCTACACATTTGCATGACAGTGTTCCTCTAAGGTCTAACTGCTTTAAAATACCTGTTGTTTTCTGCACTGGTCTGATGAGAATCAGCCCCACCAGCCACTGACATTTAGGTAACTGAGGAGCTTCATTCATCTATTCAACAGATTGTATAATGAGCACCTGCTGTGCCGGCACTCCACTGGGTCTAGTGAAGAATGTTATCGTGAACAAAACTAACTGGTCCCCTGTCCTCTTGAAGTTTACATTCTAACACTGAAGAAACTAACAGAAGTGGTGGGAATGTTAAAGGGTGCTTCATTCTAAGAGGCCATGAAAGAGGAAGGAACACCTCTCCTCCAGCCCCTGATGTTACGTGGCCTGCAAAGATGACAGCAGAACGGCAGAGCCAGAAGTAAAACGGAGAAAGTGTGGGTAACATCTTGCTTAGAAAATATCTTTATGAAAGTATCTATTGTTCCAGAGGCAAAGCGGAAGCCTCAAGATTCATGCAGCCAAAGAGCCTTCCTCGATTTGCCCTAAGACCCAAGGAGTCATGGCTGCAGTATAAATTCCTATCTCCAGGGCTTAATTACTGAGTATTATTCCTTTTTACAGTAACCTCCAGAATGCCCTGAATAGTAGCATCCCCCAAAGAGTTCCATGAAGCCTAAAGATACTGTCTTGAAATTGCTAAACTCCTGAAAGTGAGGTTCATAACCTGAAGAGTGACAGCAGGAACTGCTGTGGAACTGGTGCCTCTTCTCTATGGTTCTCACAGTATTCCAAACAGGGAGCCCCCAAATCCTCTGGAGTAGAATGTCAGCACTAAGGGACCACATAGTAATCTTGTGTTGAGAAGGTATCCAAAATGTTTTATTTAAATGCATTCCTAGCCAGATGTAAAGTCACTCATTACGAGCAAAAAAAATATAATGATAGGGCTTCCCTGGTGGCACAGTGGTTGAGAATCTGCCTGCCAATGCAGGGGACACGGGTTCGAGCCCTGGTCTGGGAAGATCCCACATGCTGCAGAGCAACTAGGCCCGTGAGCCACAACTACTGAGCCTGTGCGTCTGGAGCTTGTGCTCCGCAACAAGAGACGCCGCGACAGTGAGAGGCCCACGCACCGCGATGAAGAGTGGACCCTGCTCGCCACAACTAGAGAAAGCCCTCATACAGAAACGAAGACCCAACACAGCCAAAAACAAGTAAATAAATAAATAAAATTTTTAAAATATATATATATAATGATAAAATTAAAACCTAAAAGCCTAGACTATGATTCTTTTAATAACAATGGCCTGTAAAAGAACAGTGAAATAATGCCATCTGCAGCAACACAGATGGATCTAGAGATTATCATACTAAGTGAAGTAAGCCCTACAGAGAAAGACAAATGTCATATGATATCGCTTATATGTGGAATCTAAAAAAAAGATACAAATGAACGTATATACAAAACAGAAATAGACCCACAGATATAGAAAACAAACTTCTGGTTACCAAAGGGGAAGGGGGAAGTGGGATAAATTAAGAGTTTGGGATTAACATATACACACTACTAAGTATAAAGTATATAACCAACAAGGACCTACTATATAGCACAGGGAACTATATTTAATATTTTTTTGCGGTACGCAGGCCTCTCACTGTTGTGGCCTCTCCCGTTGCGGAGCACAGGCTCCGGACGCGCAGGCTCAGCAGCCATGGCTCACGGGCCCAGCCGCTCCGCGGCATGTGGGGTCTTCCCAGACCGGGGCACGAACCCACGTCCCCTGCATCGGCAGGCGGGCTCTCAACAACTGCGCCACCAGGGAAGCCCTATACTCAATATTTTGTAATAATCTATAAGGGAAAAGAATATGAAAAAACAGATATATGTGTAAGTGAATCACTTTGCTGTACACCTAAAACTAACACAACCTTGTAAATCAACCACACTTCAATAAAACAACAACAACAACGGCCTGACAGTACCATTCCTAATTTTCCGTCTTCCTTAAGGTAGTATTGTTCATAGTTCTCAATTCTAAGTGGAAAAAAATCGCATAGCTTAAACAAAAAAGAGAATGTACTCACAATGCAAGTAAGTAGCCCTGGAGTGGAAGGCTTTTACCTGTAAGGGACCCAGATTCCTAGAGTGTCATCAGGGCTTGAGTCCCTGGGCTCTGCTCCCTCCAAGTGCCTCATTCCTCAGAGGAGCTCTCCCACAGAGCCACAAAGGCAGCCTCCTGGCAGCCCACACACAAGCAGCAATCCAGAAAGAAAAGGCAGTCTTGCCTTGCTAGTCCTGCAGTAAAGTACCAAACGGGACGCCAATTGACCTAGTGGATCACGTGCCCATGCCCTGAACTAACGCTGTGTCTCCACGATGACGCTGTAGACTTCTTTGGGAGGAAGACGGAGCCGGCGTGAGGGGGCCAGGAACTAACAGCTTCCACCAAAGAACTATGTTTAGGCATGTGCACGCAGTGTGGAAAAAAGGGGGGTTTGCAAAAAAAACAAGACAGAAGGAAAAACATTCCAGATGGAAAACTACAGCTGCCATAGCCCACTGTACCAAATTTTTCAACTTTTCGTCTTTACAAAGGTAGCCTTTAAGTTAAATCTTACATTTTATTTTTGTACAGAGGGCAAACAAAGAGAGAGAAGCAGAGCTGGATGGAAAGTGGGGAGGAACAGTGTCTTTCCCCCACCGCCACATACATCCCTTACCCCCAAATTGATGCCTGAGGGAACTCCCGTAACTCCCGGAGTTCTCAGAAGCAGTCTGAAAACCAGGGCTCCAGATGTTTCCGGGGAAAAGCTGCACTAATGTCCCAAACCATGCCTTAGAAATGCTGTACCATATTCCTATCTATAACCATCATTATTTAATCCTTATTTGCAATTGCAAAGAGAAATTAAATAGTTAAAATGTTTAATGATTTTATTAAATGCTTAAAACCCACCACATTTTGGCTCCATCTAGGATGCATTCGTATTTACTGTAGTGCAAGCAAATATAAAGGTCTCAGAAATCAAGTCCTCCAGGGATGACTGCCAATTGGTTTAATTTTCAAAATCAATATCAGTGCTCAGAGCTACTAAAACGTTCAAACCTACAGAAAATTCTAGCTGCATAGTATTTCCAGACAACATTTTGAGATTGCTTTTATAGAAAAAATTTTTATGAGTCATACCTTAGCTTATGCCATAAGCCTGAAAGAACATTTTAATAATCAGATTAGCTAATTGCTCCAAATGTCCTCCCTCATTAAAATAACTTACTAATGAAACACACTGTCAAAGATCACCATTTCTAGCACCAGAATTGAATAGGTACAGCTTACACATCAATCTATGAACATTACTAATGATTTAAAGTTTTATTAAGCTACATTCTGTGTTACTAAATATAGTTTTTAAAGCAAATATAATTGAGAAGTGCATCTGTCCCTAACTACAACAGAGTGTGAAAGAGGAAAAAAGATACACTTAATTACAAATCATAAATACAGCAGCAGAGAAATTTCAGCTCATCTTTGTTTTTAAGAAGGTACTGTCATCACAGAAGATCTGCCCAGTGGTCAGATAATAATATGTGCACCTCTCAGACCATCCTCAACCTGCTAACACTTAACTCATTAATATCTGTTTGCTTTCTCTTCAGTCCCTCAGGTCAGAGCTATGTGACACCTATGTCATCTTAGCACCTGTGCCATTATATTTTAAAACTTGGTTCTGTGTTTTCTGGTTCTTGTATCATGTTCAAGTAAGAGGAAGAAAGAGGTAGGAGAGAAAAGTGGACAGAGGTGGAGGCAGGGAAAAAACAGAAAGAGGAAAGAGCCCGATAAAGAGGTGAAGCAAGAGAAAAAAACTTAATAACATCACATTTTCTAAGACCACAAGTACCCGCGTGTACATCAACTACAAGAGTGTCCCGAGCCTCTCAAAGAGAGGCTACATTCTGACTACAGACACATGATTTCAAGGAGAAAGAAATGCAAGAGATACTTAAAGAGATTAACATGATCAAGCAGGTATTTTTCTGATAAGCTCAGAAATGTTCAAAAGACAAAGACATGTGTATAAAAGAATAGCATGAATCTCTAGAATTATTATCAGGAAACAATCTCAGAATAAGATGAGGTTTGTAAAAAATGAAGTTCCATTTAGTTATACCACACTGTTAACAATTACAGAAAACATAACTCTACAAATACTTTCTTGGTCAAAGAAAATAATCTTCAGAATACATACAGAAAACTAAACACTGGAAAAAGGAAAACTAAAATCCAAAGATTGGTGAAGACAGTGAATTAGTGCATCTTAGATACTCTAAATAAACTGCAGCCTCCTAACTTGCATGAATTACAACGTAGGAACTTATGGATGAGCTTATGGAATACCTGCCTTAATCTTTCAAGAGAGGTAACAAATGTGAGTGCTTCTAGGAGCTGGCAATGTCCTACTTCTTGATCTCAGTGGTGACTACACAGCTGTTTATTTCACAGTTGGATGAACTGTACACATCAGCTTTATGCACTATTTTATGTGCTGTATTTCACACAAAATAAAGGTTAAAAAATTTAAGAGGTACCAGATGGCTGGGGAAGGGCAAATGCTTTCAAGAACTATAGCTAGATATATTTAATATGAAACCCTACCAAGAGTCTAACAAACTAAGAGAATAGTTTGTAAAAGCTAATGAAGATGTCATGGGAATTCATACACTACAAGGCCATGAAACCCTCCTTTTACAACAGTGTTACTTGTCAGCAACTATAGCTTGTAAGAGCTATGAGGTGTCCTACTCATACAGTGCAGCCCTCATGGTAAGGGAGTGGGGGAAGGTAAGATGGATAAGTGCCCTGAATGTTGGAACTGTTGTGTAATTTCCTAACTTTGAAGAACCAGACATAAAGGGAATTAATTATTGGATCAAATTCACTCAGAGGGAGGACTCTGGGATGTGCTGCAAAGGTCTATGTCCTGTCCTCTCAAGACGTGCAGGTAAGAATATGGATGGCATACAACAGCAGATTTCATGGATAATGAATTTGGGCATGATAGATGAATTCAGGGGATAGTTTCTGAAATTAGGACCAGAAGCCCTTAAAATACAGATGGTAAGGATGCATGCCTAAAAGTATAAACATGTGGACAGATGGGGAGGAAGTCAAGGGTGTTTCCACTAATGGCTTCTATTTCTTCTATGAAGGACACCAGTGAGGAGGGAGACACCAGGGGACTGAGGAGGATGGGATAAAGTTGACGTAAAGAACGGAAGAGAAAGCTGACTGGAAACATAGTGGAAATTTTAAGGTTTAAATTTGCAAATGGCAAAGAGTACGTTTTCACCAATGGATGTCTATATTTTAAAAATAACTCCATATCCATATATCCACTCTTCTTTGAGATTCTTTTCCCATATAGGACAGAGTATTGAGTGGAGTTTCCTGTACTATACAGTAGGTCCTTATTAGTTATCTATTTTATATATAGTATTGTATATGTATAACAGATTCACTTTACTGTACACCTGAAACTAACACAACATTGTAAACCAACTATACCCCAAAGAAAATTAAGAATAAAATTAAATTAAAAAATAACTCCATTATTGATATGAATGACTCATTTATATTTTAACAAAGATTTTTAGCCCTAATTTCAGAGAAGATTCAAAATCAAATTTTAGATATGAGATATTCTGAAATCTTCAGTTACCTTAGTATTTTTAAAAACCTTATATCTTAATAAAATACATCAATGGATTTATCACGTAACATGACTGATAAAGGACTGGATTTAGCCAGATAGGTCCCTTCCAATTTAAATCACAGAAAATGAGGAAATAAACTAACTGAAACTTAGTTATAATCATATAATTAGAACTTCCCAATAGATACAAGAAAGTAAACCACGATCACATACATTAAGTGTTGCTTGGTTAACTATTTTAAGCATCTATAGTTACATAGCAGAGAGAATTCCTTAACGTAGTCAACTAAATATAGTTAAGTTCAACTGTTTCTTCATTTAACTTTGCTTCATTCTATTTTGTTTTGAGATATTTAAGCACAATATAGTCAATAATATTTTGCCCTTATCCTTCAGGATATGTTTTTCATAAGGGCAAGGGTTAATGCCTTAGCTAACAGAGCTCAACAGTCTAGCCAGACTTACAAAGCCAATGTAAAAGCCAATGAAATGTAATTAACTGCATGTGATTTAATAAATGTGTGGTTTTGATATGCATGAAAAAATACAGATTGATCATTTGAGTTAATTCTTTTCAGGAGCTTTTAAAGCATTAAATGATACAAAAAATGTTCCTGTAAATGAAATGTGAGAACTGTTAAATTTAACTTTTATGATGCTGCTTTTACCAACATTTTCCCCAGAAAATTAATTTCTAAAATGATAATTACCAATGAAAAACATTGTTTTAAAAGACCTCTTCCTTATATTCATTTACGCAGGCATAAACATAAGACATAAAATGAAGTCATACTGTCCTGATTTGTTCACAGCTCTGGTTTTTTGTCTTAAAAAAATAATCTGAACCTTGGTGAAATGGACGTGGTCTAAAATGTTGATTCAGAACCCAATTCTACCACAAAATGTGTTTACTTGGGCAACTGGTCAACCTCGCTGTGGGCTGGTTCCCTATCTTCAACCTCATGGGATCATTGTGAGGACTACACAAGGCACCCTATACCCTTTCCACCCTGTGAAAAGCACTCTGCACAGAGGCTGACACGGGATCTGCTCAAGCACATTAGACTGATGCTTCCATTCATCATTTGTATGGAGTCCACTGTGAATGGTCCTTCACCCAACAATGACAAAATGGCCCCTGTAACTACGAATCACATGGTCTGTGTATGCTAACCTAGTTATTGTGGTTTCCATTCAAGACAGAGTGATAATATCTGCAATAGGTCTGGGAGTGGTGGGCAGCCCCACTGGGCATTCAGAAATGGACTATAGCCAACTCTTGGGTGAACCATTAAGGAAACTACACAAAGGGCACAACTAATTAGAGCTACATACTTTTTGAATTTTATGGAGTAGAAACAGAATATGGGTTAAGCTGTTAATTCCAAATAGTGGTAAAATTTAACTTCTCTCAATTTGTGTTTTAATTTTTTTAAATTATGGCTATTTCAAAAACTGGGAGTCATGGTCAGTACATTTTATAAATACAAATGTGGTCTAAGTTTATATCAGCTTTTATTCTAAATGCCAGCAATTTTCAAAACAACCCCCAAATGAAAGATATTCACTAAAATGTGTAAGCACCAATCCAAGATTAAGCCAGGCACCTTAAGAAGAGTAAAAGAGGATATACAGCTGACCCTTAAACAATGCAGGGATTAGGGGCACCAACCCCAAACAGTTAAAAATTTGCATTTAACTGTACAGTCCAGTTGGCCCTCTATATGGTTCTGCATCTGTGATTCAACCAACCACAGGGTGTGTAGTAATGTAGTTTGTATTTAGTGAAAAATATCTGCATATAAGTGGAGCCGCACTGTTCAAACCAGTGTTGTTCAAGGGTCAACTGTAATCTACTTCATGGTCTTGAATTCCCCCATGCCATCGTCCGCATCACTTAGATATCCGGCCTCTACTCAAAAAAGGTAACAATAACAGGATCCAAAAAAGAGAAACTGCCTCAGGAAAAGAAACTCTAAACTGGGATAATGTGGAAATTTTTTTAAAAACAAAAAACTAATGAGCCAATGGGATATAATCACCAGAAAAACGCATGTATACACCTGACACTTAACCTACCCTTCTATGCCTTGTTCTTCAAGGCAAATCCTATTTCAACAAGGTACTTCCATGTATAGTGTGTTCCTGCATCCATGACATGACAAATTAGTTCTTCAACCTGGTGTCTGTCCTACTTCAGATCCTTACTCTTTCAAAACATAGGCCAGAACTCATTTCCTTTTAAGTAGTGAATGCCTGAATCTTTTCATGCTACTCTTTTTCTTTTTACAAGGAAAAGGGGGGATGGGGGAGTTTCTCCAGATCACCAACAATCAGTAATAATCTGAAATGCCTCTTCTCTCTTATCCTCAGAAATGGACATGGGAAGGGATGGTTAAATCCCAAACTCACGCATCTCTGAAGGCCTACAGGTGCCTCTGCTACCATCGTTTAATTATGGAACTAGAAATAATCTACTTCCGCCTGTCTGAGCCTCAAATTTCCTTCAATGTCCAGCCCACAGTCACACTATAGGCTCAGCTGGTCCCCAGAGCTCTAAGTAAATTAAAACAGGGACCACAGCCTGTGAACTAAAACCTTCATGTAAATACCCTGTTTCTGGTAAATCCACAGATTTCTTGGTCAAGGTACACTCTCCTGCCACCAGCAGGA
>NW_006795096.1:1074057-1116993 GCF_000442215.2 Lipotes vexillifer | reverse complement strand
GCAGGAATGATCTTTTCCCCCTTTAGCTCAGAGACTTACTTCCTAATCCCATTTAGATGATCACTAGCCTCTAGGGAAAGGAAATTTTTCAAAAATACTGGAGATCTCTGGAATACAGAATTATCAAAAATTTGGACATTAAGGAAACTACACACAAATGCTGACAACTTTTAGTTTCTAGGTTCAGCGTTCACTGCTGAATGCCCATTTTTCCCTTTACGGCATACTCATCCTGTCACTACTTTTAGATCACGTTATTTGCCAGGCTGGGGGGTCTCTCACTCACCCCTTTGATCCGTTATATACTGGTTGACTCAAAATAGTTTACTCCTCGCAAACCAGACTTACTGTTATTGGGGCAGCTCACCCATACAGCACCAACATCAAGAACTTACATTGTTGTGCCACATAAAAAGATGGCATAAACGTGAGACATAAAGGACAAAAAGTCAAACTTCATCCTCCTCCTGCTACTTTATCAGCAGCCCGGCAATGCGCAAGAAGTAAATTCCTTAGCTCTACCAGCAGGGTGCTCTCTAAGATCCCAAAGGGCAGGTAAGCCTTCACAGGCTATGTGCCCATATTCCTCACTTCTTAGTCCTCTATCTACCTCCACGTAGCTGGTCCCTCCCAGACACACAGCAGGGCAGCTCCCTCCTGGACATCTCGGTCAGTCACACTCAGGTCCAAGAGTCAAGCAGAGTTTCAACCTATAGAAACCCAGAGCGCTTCCTACCGCCCTGCTCTCCAGCCCCTGTGCCACTCTCCCGTCTGGGAAGCTATAGCCTCTTTTTCAGATGAGCAACTCCAAGAATGACTTTCCCCTTAAGTGATAATGAGCCACAGCCTAATAAGGGTGAGCCCACACCCTTATCACAGAACCACAGCCCTCATGAAGTCAAAGTCATACACGTACATACAGGATCTTTTTTTTTTTTTTTAACTGCAACCACAGTGCAGCTGAAGACTGAGGAAAGAGGCAGCAGAAGTAGTGGAGGCACAAGGATACAGAAGGGAAATGAAGAAAATGCCAAAACTAAAGTTCACTTTCAAGTTACTTCTGCCTAGGGGGCAAAAAGGAGGTGGAAGAGCAAGCCAGCCACAAACTCTACAGTGACGTGTACAAAACTGTGAGAAGTGCATTCCAGAGATAGGACAGAGGCTAACAACATGAGAAACAAGGGGCAGAGCATCAAAGTGTTCTGTTCTGTGAGTGGCTTACTCCATCTGTACCTTAAGACTGGAACTCTCTGCAGATGAACCTTCTGCAATCAATAACACTAACAGCAAAAGCTATCCTCTATTCAGTGTTTGCTACCACGTCCCAGGCACAGTACTTGGCACTTTTTATCACTTACCAAGTCATGATGATGAATAATAAAAATAACAGCTCACATTTACCGAGTTGTTAATCTTCATACCAACTCTATGAGTTAGATACTAGTATTATTCCAGTTTATGAGTGAAAAAGGCTGAGTTGGAGATTAATTTACCTAAGGTCACACAGTTATCAAGCAGTAAAGCCAGGAACTGAACTCAGTGCACCTGGGTTATATACTAAAACCTAAGTGCTTAACAACTGCCCTATGCTCTCCCTAACACAGCATCATCCCCCACTTTAAAGGTGAGAAAAAAGTAGACAGGTTAATCTACCAAAGTCTCACAGAAGTACCGTGCTGAGCTAGAATATGAACTTGCTTCATCTTTATTATTATAATATACCCCTTCTCTCACTGAAACATTACACATGTTTAGCTATTTATGAAGCAGGATTCCTAAATTTAAGCTCAATCTCCATTTGTTTTCAAGGACTTAAATCTACTTTCCAAAATGGGAAAAAAATTCCATAGTGTGTGTGTAACTGGCTAGATACTAAGCTACACTCTAATGCATAAATTGTTCCCTGAGAATTAATACGGTACTTAAGAAACTTGTATTAACTCTTTCAGGTTGTATTATTCAGTGAACTGAATTCTTAATTTACAAAATTGTACCCAAGAGGTTCAGAAAAACATAACTTCCTCTGAGGGTATGGGGAGAAAAAAACCTGAAAAGCCATTTAGGAATATAAGCTAAATTCAGAATACAATTTAAAAAACAAGCTACAGGGAAACACTGTTCTAGTGAAATTGGCCCCTGGCCCTCAAAAATTTGGCAGAAATGAAAATAAAGGGAGGTTGGAAATATCTCTGTCTTTTGGACAGAAAACCGCCTTGGACACAGTATCTGGGCCCAATGGCTAGACTTGACTACAGTCACCAGAGAGCAGATGAAAGAAAAAGTTATCCTGCTCCCGTTTCATCAGGTATTTTTGGGAGAGACAGAGTGAGAGCAGTGGCTTTAGGAAGAATCGCCAGGTCTCCATCTGGCACCATTATCTTCCCATTCTCTCTCACAGTTTCCTCATTTGGGGGTTCTAACCTATCACAGTCTGTCTTCCAGCAATATTCCTCCTTGTCACTGTCTCATGGTAACAGCACATCAGCATTAAGCCTCCAGCAATTTAAATCTCACTGCATATACTATATACTCAAGACGAAATAAACACTACTAATGTCACATTAAATACACTCTTTAACCTACAAAGTGATTGCTCCATATACTATAGAACATCAGACGACTTACTTCAAATGTTATCAGAGTAGTACAAAACAGCTATAAGAAAAGCAAGAACATAAAAAATCAGTTTTGTTTTGTGCAACTGGAGAGGAATTCTTGGAGGGAGTGGGTCTATAAGGACAAGTAAAACTTAAAAAAAAAAAACAGGCTAACATCTAGATGATGGAGATAACAAAAAGAGAGCAGAAGCAATGGCACAAGCAAATGAACAGAATGAGAAGACAGTCTTTCAGGGAGTAGAAAGTAAAAAATTTAACTGTAGACTTCGGTATCTAAAGTGAAACTTTCTCCAGTTTCTTCAGTAAAGAAGAACAAAGATTTCCCTCAGCTTCACCCCTAATTCTTTCCATGTATGGTCTCAGCAGCTTTCTTCTTTTTCCTGATTCTGATGTTCCTATCAAGGTTCTCCTTTAACATTTTTGCCATGTCTGATCTCTAACAAAGATGTAACCAGCCTTACTTAGTATATGGCTTGGTTGTTCTTTACCAGTACTCACTATTCTTAGGTTTCTTTCTTTTAAGACAGTCTCTTACTTCAATAATATTGCTGTTCTTATATGTTGCATGGTTTTAATTCTTCTACTCCTACTGAAAGACCAGAATATTGCCATGGACACGCAACTGCTCAGAGTCCACATTCCACTTGTTATGGGAAGCCCAGTCTTACCAAACCTCTATGAATGTTTTATCTTCCAGAAATCCAGTACTCTGATGTCCCTAGAGACCTACAGAAAACAATCTAGAAGGGCAACACTTCTTCCAGTGGGGGAATTGGGAGGAAAAGCCCTTAGCTTTTACTATGCGAAAGAGTTTGGCTCCACATTCCAGCACAAGATCTTGTGTTCTTCTACGTAACCAGAAGACCTACTTAAGTGAATTTCCCGAAGCAGCATTTTGTCCTCAAAGGTGACCTCGGGCTCCATCTCTAGAAATGCAGGACTTCCACAAATTTTAATATTATTAATTTTTAAATTCTCATTGAGGTTTCGAAAGCTAATTGGGTCAGTAATCAAAAAATCTCCCAACAAACAAAAGTCCAGGACCAGATGGCTTCACTGGAGATTTCTACTATTTGAAGGAGAACACCAATCCTTCTCAAACTCTTCCAAAAACAACAGAAGAAGCGGGAACACTTCCAAATTCATTTTATGAGGCCAGCATTACCCTAATACAGTACCAGAAATCAGAGAAGCACACTACAAGAAAATTATACAATATCCTTAATGAGCATAGATGTAAAAATACTCAACAAAATATTACCAAACCAAATTCAACAATACATTAAAAGCACAATCAAGTGGAGTTTATTCCAGGGATGCAAAGACGGTTCAACATCTGCAAATCAATGTGATTCATCACATTAACAAAATCAAGGATAAAAATCACATGATCATCTAATAGATGCAGAAAAGGCAAGTGACAAAATTTAGCATCCACTTATGATAAAAACTCTCAAACTGGGTATACGGGAAACATAATAAAAGCCATATATTACATGCCCACAGCTAACAATACACTCAACAGTGAAAAGCTGAAAGTTTTTTCCTCTGAGATGGAGAATGAGACAAGTGCCTACTCTCACCTCCTTCATTCACTATAGTATTGGAAGTCCCAGCTGGGGCAATGAGGCAAGGAAAATAAAAAGCATCCAAATCAGAAAGGGAGAAATAAAACTGTCTCTATTTGCAGATGACATTATACATAGAAAATCCTCAAGATTCCACCAAAAACTGTTATAACTAATAAATTCAGTAAAGTCACAGGGTACAAAAATATTAAAATTCTGTCCCATTTCTATATACTAATCAACTACAGTATCACAAAGAGAAATTAAAAAATAATCCCATCTACAATTGCATCAAAAAAATAAAATACCTACGAATACATTTAACAAAGGAAGTAAAAGCCATGTACGCTGAAAATTCTAAGATATCGATGAAAGAAACTGAAGACACAAATAAACGGGAAGGTATTCCATGCTTATGGACTGGAAGGATATTGTTAAACCGTCCATAATACCCAAAGCAATCTACAGATTCAACACAACCCCTACCCAAATTCCAGTGGCATTTTTCACTGAAATCAAATAATCCTAAAAGTTATACAGAACTACAAAAGAACCCAAATAACCAAAGCAATCTTGAGAAAGAACAACAAAGCTGGAGGCATCATGAATCCTGATTTCAAACTATATTACAAAGCTACAGTAATCACAACAGTATGGTACTGGCACAAAAACAGACACACAGATCTGTGGAACAGAATAGAGAGCCCAGATGTAAACCTGCACATATATGGACAATTAATTTACGACAAAGGAGCCAAGAATACACAATGGGGAAAGGACAGTCTCTTCAATAAATGATACTGGGAAAACTAGACAGCCATATGCAAAAGAATAAAACTGGACCACTATCTTACATCATACACCAAAATCAACTCAAAATGGATTAAAGACTTAAACATAAGACCTAAAATTGTAAATCTCCTAGAAAACATAGGTGGTAAGCTCCTTGACATTGGTCTTAATGATGGCTTTTTAAATTTGACACCAAAAGCAAAGGCAACAAAAGCAAAAATGAATAAGTGGGATATCATCAAACCAAAAAGCTTCTGCACAGCAAAGGAAACCATTAACAAAATGAAAAGGCAAACTATGGAATGGTAAAAAATATCTGCAAATCATGTATCTGACAACAGGTTAATATCCAAAATATATAAAGAACTTATTTAACTCAACAAAAACATCGAACAATTAGATTGAAAAACAGGCAAAAGTCTTGAATAGACATATCCAAAGAAGACAACCAGACAGCCAACAGGTACATGAAAAATGTGCTCAACATCACTTATCATTAGGGAAATGCAAATAAAACCACAATGAGATATAACCTCACACCCATTAGAATGGCTATTATCAAAAAGATAAGAAATAAGTGTTGGTAGGATGTGGAAAAAGGGGAATCCCTGTGCACTACTGACAAGAATGTAAATCGGTGCAGCCACTATGGAAAAGAGTATGGAGGTTCCTCAATAAATTAAAAATAGAACCATCATATGATCCACAAATTCCACTTCTGGTTATTTACCTGAAGGAAATGAAAACACTAACTCAAAAAGATATCTGCACACCCATGTTCACTGCAGCATTATTTACAATAGCCAAGACATGGAAACAACCTAAGTGTTCATCAATGGATGAATGGATAAAGAAAATGTGGTATATATACAATACTACTCAGCCATTAAAAAAAGGAAATCCTGCCGTTCGCGACAGCATGCATGGACCTTGAGGGCATTATGCCCAAGTGAAATAAGTCAGAGAAGGACAAATACCATATATGGAATCTCACACACACACACACACACACAAAAAAAACACATCTATGAGAATATGGAGTAGATGAAAGGCATGAGGGTGGTCAAAAGATACAAAATGCCAGTCAGAAGTCCTGGAGTTGTAACGTATGGCATGGTGACTATATTTAATAATACTGTATTGCATATTTGAAAGTTTCAATTGTAGGGTCAATTACAAGTGGCCAGGGACTTCCCTGCTGGCGCAGTGGTTAAGAATCTGCCTGCCAATGCACGGGACACAGGTTCGATCCCTGGTCTGGGAAGATCCCACAAGCTGCAGAGCAACTAAGCCCATGCGCCACAAGTACTGAGCCTGTGTTCTAGAGCCCGTGAACCACAACTACTGAGCCTGCGTGTCACAACTACTGAAGCCCATGCACCTAGAGCCCATGCTCTGCAACAAGAGAAGCCACCACAATGAGAAGCCTGCGCACCGCAACAAAGAGTAGCCCCCGCTTGCCACAACTAGAGAAAGCCTGTGCACAGCAACAAAGACCCAACACAACCAAAAATTAATTAATTAAAAAAAAAAAAAGTGGTCAGTTTCAGGATTTAGTTTGAAGGTAGAGCCAACAGAATTTGTTAATGGACTGAATGTGAAAGAGAAGACAAAGGATAATGCCAAGGTTCTGGGCCTGAGTTACTGGGTAAATTATAATGTTATTTACTAAGATAGAGGACACTGGGTAAAGGGCAGAGCTGGAGGAGGAAAAAAAGTTTGGTTTTAGACCGATTTGAGAAGCCTATTATATGTCTAAGAGGAGATCAGTGTAGGCCCCTGAAAATATAAATCTAGACCTCTGGGGAAGATTGAGGCTAGAGACAAATTAGGCAGGTGATTACCCACAAAGAGAGAAGAAAAGAAAGAAAGGACTGAGACCTGAGGCAAGGAGAGGATTCAACAAAGGGAAGAGAAATGGTTTCAGTCAGTGAGACAGGAGAGTGGAATGTCCTAGACTCTGAAGACAGGTTTTCAAGAAGCAAAGAGTAATCTGATGGTATCAAATGCTCCTGAGAGGCTGTTTTTGGAGTCTCTAGAATGTTTTTATTTTCCTCCTCATACTTACTCTTCTCACTTCCTGGACCCTAATTCCAAGAGTCTCTGTGTCCTTAGGAACTTTGCTGACTCTTGCTTCCTTTTTCCTACATTCCTTAAGTACTGCAAGCTACTCACAGTAATTTGAAAGGGACAGGAAAGAAGGTGCAAGAATGATTAAGTCGAGTTCACACCACAGCTTCTTTTTCTTTCATGCCTGGGCTGTAGTATCTGCTAAGATCAAAAGGGACCAGAGTGGAGTAGAGTAGGAATTGCCACTTTAAGGAACAGAAGAATCACCCAATCAAGGGCAAGTGAAAGGAGAGTACAGCAGTTTTGAAGACCCAGCTATGGTTAGAAACCACACACCTATGGAGAATACTGTAGATCGACTCACTCAAAGCTACTCCAGTCTTCTTACTAACAATTCAGAAAGACATTTAATTCCCTGTAATAAATCCCTTTCTGTTTAAAGTAGAAAGAATTAGATTCTGTTTTCTACAACTGAACCCTGACCAACACAGTCTTCAAAGTTGTTCTAATTCACCCCAAAGTGCTGAGCAATGTGGCCACAAGAGCGGATAACATGAGTTTATGTTGGGTTAGGGATTTGCATGACAGGTGAGATTTAAAAAGTAAGAAATTCCAGACATCCCACAAGTAGTTTCTGAGCATCATGATTCTGCCAGTAACTGGCCCCATCGGCTCAGTGCATTTTGACCTTCATTAGGAATCAGCCACCCTCAGAGTAACAGAACCAAGGCTCCCAATTTCTTAAGCAAGAGATCTGAACTCATTCACAGAGAGCCCACCCCTGAGAACGACACAGTCAAATATACTGCCTGAAGTAGCAGCCTCTTCTTTTCTTCTTATAAAAGATTATGACATACTGACAAGGAGAAATATAAGAGCCTTTTCTGGACAATGAAACCCAGTCCCCAGCCTCAATTTAGCCTTCAGTTCTAATCGGTGGTAATGTCAAAGTGGTAAGCTGAATTAACTGTTTAACTTAAAATGTTATTATTATTTAGGCACCTTCAATGATACAATGAGTACCACAAAAAAGCTTCACAGATTTACCGAAAATACTTCTTACCTATTTAGGGGAGGGGGAGTTATTTGGAAATACAAACAACTTACTGGCTAAATGTCAGAATCTTTAAAAGTATTACTGTCTCTACAGCATATTATGACATTCCCAGAACTGTTCCAGCTTCTACTAACTTTAATTATGAAATGCAGAGTCTTTCTAGGGCCTAGAAATATATTATTTCTAAAATAAACGGTAAGCCATTTACATTTATTATAAAATTTGTTTTTCCAAATAGGTAGCAGATGACATTATCATTCCTTTATAATTACTCTAACTTCACTTTAAAAGAGTTATTACTTATTAGAAGTGTGAAGGAGGGCAATTTTCAACTTCTTGAATCCTATTGACCCATATCCCTTTATACCCACAAAATAAGAATTTATATCTACATAAGATATAACGCCAGAAAAACAGGAAGAATGTGAGAACAATTTACAATACTGACATTAAAGGATGGAACCCTGCTAGCATTAATTTGTACAACTTTAGTCATACTTATCAGTAAGCCATGCCCTGTGCGTTAATTATCCAGAAGAAAGAGATTTAAAGCTACAATAAAGAAAAAAATTTTTTAACTTTCTGTGGATGACCAAAAATAACAGCTTAAAATCTCAAACGATTTCAGTATCAATTAGTGTTACTCAAAAAAGTTAGAGATATTAACTTTAAACAAAATAGTTTGGATAAAGTGGTCTGCAATAAATTAACCACCATCTTCTTAGCTTAAAAAAGAGGCTTACTGCTAATCAAAACAAGGCACGAGAAAGCCACATTCTTAAGCCGAAAATAGATTTTTTTTAGTACCTATAAAGTAAGTAACAACAAGTGTTTTACCATAAATATACAGAACTACATTGCAAGGTCACATATTATAAAACCTAGATTAATTTTCTTATGAAAATGCCTTTAAAATCCTGCCAAGTAAAATATCTAAGTCAACTTAGTTGATGCCACCTTAAAATAGCCTGCACCTGAGATGTTCAAAGAATGTTTGAGATAACATGTTGCACCAGTATCCAAAGGAAAGGTGTTTCATCAAGCAAATTCATCATCTAAAAATGTATGTTGACATATGACACCAAAAGCACACGCAACAAAAGAAAAAGAAATTGTACATCAAAATGTAAAACTTTTGTGCTTCAAAGAACACCATCAAGAAAGTGAAAATAGGACTTCCCTGGTGGTGCAGTGGTTAAGAGTCCACCTACCAATGCAGGGGACTCGGGTTCAAGCTCTGGTCCAGGAAGATCCCACATGGCGCGGAGCAACTAAGCCCATGCGCCACAGCTACTGGCCTGCACTCTAGAGCCCGCAAACTACAGCTACTGAGCCCACGTGACACAACTACTGAAGCCCGCACGCCCAGAGCCTGTGCTCCGCAACAAGAGAAGCCACCGCAATGAGAAGCCCGCGCACCACAACGAAGAGTAGCTCCCACTCTCTGCAACTAAAGAAAGCCCGTGCACAGCAACAAAGACCCAACACAGCCAAAAATAAATAAATAAATTTATGTTTAAAAAAAGAAAGTGAAAACAAACCCAAATGGGAAAAAATATTTTGAAGTCATATACTAGTTAAGAAACATTACAATTCAAAACTAATTAATTTTAAAATGTGCAAAGAATCTGAATACACATTCCTCTAAAGATATGTAAATGGCCAATAAGCACATGAAAGATGCTCAACCTTATTAGCAATCAAGGAAACACAAGTCAAAACCACAATGAGATACCACTTCCCACTTACTAGGACGGCTATAAGTTAATTTTTTAAAAATGTAAAGTAACAAGTATTAGCAAAGATCTGGAGAAGTTAGTACCCTCATACACTGTTGGTGGGAATATAAAATGATGCAGCCACTTTGGAAACAGTCTGGCAGTTCCTCAGAGACATATGACCCAGCAATTCCACTTCTAGGTATATACCCAACAGAAACAAAAACACAGCCATACAAAAAGTTGTACGGCAGCATTATTCATAACCACCAAAAGGTAAAAACAATCCAAATATTTGTCCATCAACTGATGAATGGATAAATAAAATGTGGCATATCCATACAATGGAATACTATTCAGCTATAAAAAAATAAAGTACTGATACATGTTACAAGGTACATGAACCTTGAAAATATGATGCTAAATGAAAGAAGCCAAACACAAAAGGCCAAACACATGCTGCATGACTCCTTTTATATTAAATGTCCAGAACAGGCAAATCTAGAGACAGAAAGTAGATTAGTGGCTAATCTAACTGCTAATTAGATGAGATTGGGGTTAAAATAATTAACCCCACCCCCACCCCAGGACTCAAAGGATGAAGGGATTATAGCTAAGGAGTGCGAGGTTTCTTTTAAGGGTGATGAAAATGTTCTAAGATTGATTGTTGATTGGTTGCACAACTCTGAATATACTAAAAGCTGTTGAATTTTACACTTTGAATGAGTGAATTACGTGGTATGTGAATTATATCTCAATAAAGCTATTTAATTTTAGAAGTATATGAACAAGGAGCTCAAAACGAAGAGAGGACAAAGAATCTGTTTCTCCCCAATGTCATAAGAGTGCCTCAAGAAGGTACTCCAAAGGCATGGGAGCTGAGAACCTACATGAGTACCAACCACTGTCTGCAACATGGTTCATAACATAAATTTTTTCAAATTGGCATTAACAAAATATGAATTAATTTAAATGAAAAAAGTAAAACATACCTACATAAATACCTACATAAATAATACCTAGCAGCAGCAAGAGGGGATAAATAGCATTCATGAACACAGTAAGAAGATACATCGGCGAAACCTTTTGTTTGGGTAATTCAACACTATCAGTATGTTTAAATGTACATATCTAGCATTTCCATGGTAGGAGTCAACTTTTTGGATTTTCCTGCAAAAAAAATATGTTGAACTACACATATAGCCAGTGCATGATCAGGTCTAATAACAAAAAAGAAAACCTAAAGGTCCCTCAAGGGCTGGTCATAAGATTTAAGAAAAATCTTAAAAGACACGTGAAAAAGCGATGGTCAGTATAGACAATATATAATCCTATCTGGATCATTTTTTTAAAAATACACATATATACTAACATGAATAAAGATTTTCGGGGCTAAAAATACACAAAATATTTTAGTAGCAGTTACCTTTGGGTAGAAAGATTAGGGTAAGGAGATTTTTTTTTTTTTTTTTTTTTTTTTTTTTAACCGTACGCGGGCCTCTCACTGTTGTGGCCTCTCCCGCTGCGGAGCACAGGCTCCGGACGCGCAGGCTCAGCGGCCACGGCCCATGGGCCCAGCCGCTCCGCGGCATGTGGGATCTTCCCGGACCGGGGCACGAACCCGTGTCCCCCGCATCGGCAGGCGGACACTCAACCTCTGCGCCACCAAGGAAGCCCCAGGAGATATTTTTTTACATAATACGTTTTTTTGGCTGTTTGACTGTTTTTCAACCAAGTGAGCTGTTGTTTTTATAAATAAATTTTTAAACCATACTGCCTTTCTGTGTGACATCTGGGGTGTGGCTTACAATACAAGCAAGCTAGATTACTTGAACTAGGATGTTAGCATAATCTAAAACGAAATCACCATCATCATATACAAGTAACTTCAATACATATGCCTAAAAGCAAATTCAAAGAGCTCATAAATGTAGACCTTAAAATAGGCCTGATTCTGTTTTATGATACTTCATTTCAAACAATTCAAAATAACATTATAATGCACTGATCAAATAAGACAAAGTGAAAACATTTTGAAAAATGTCATTTGCCTCTAGAAGACATCTCTTTGCTCAACACCTGTAATATTTCAACTATACATTTCAACTTTATTCTTCCCATTTTCAGAAGGAATGTTAAACATGTACAGAATAATACTATATTTATAACGTTATTTTTAGGTAATCCTATTCTGAATGTTCTATCTACATCTTAACCTTATTTTCACAGCCTCCAAAGGGATAAATGGGGGAAACTATTATCCTCTTTTTATATACGCATAGTGATCAGGTATCAAAATACACAGTATATCATTCATATATCATATATGAAAAAAACAGCCATTGTATTATAGATACAAAAACTCTTTGGGCCAAAAGTGTTTGAGAATTCAGCTTTCTTTGGGTTTTAGAACAGTAATAATACAGCACTACATAACACCCCCTAGGGTATGGCAAAGCACAATATACTCTAACACATTACTATTTCTGCAAAGAAATGTATGAATATTCACAGCAAGTGGGGTAAAGAAAGACACATCTGTGCAGGTAAAGTTTTGCCTCCAATGAGTTATAAAAACATTTTAGAACTTTTATTCTGAAGTGATAGATATTAGATTCTGGGCCTATACTGGGCAGTCTTCTAGCTGGAAAATTACTTTTTTCTACTCAAGTGTATTTTCTTGTATGACAAAATCACTTTAAATCTCAAAGTTAAATCCTTTTTTGAAGAGATGGGTGTGTGGAGTAAAACCTGACAAAGATCACCTCAGGTTTTCCTGGAAACACAAAAGCATCATTTGCACCACATAACTAATCACTTGCTTTCATCAGCTGTATATAAACAAAATCAGTAAAATCTAAGTATGAGACCCAGAGAGGAGATATAATTTATTGCTACTTAATTAGCAGTTTCTTCCTCTTTATCTCCCTGAAATCCTTCCACGTGACACATCTTGCCCCCATTCATCACCCTCTTTCTTCAGTTTTGCCTTCTCCAAACTAAAGATCCCCACCAGGCTCCTTCAACCATCCTCTGTGTGACACTATTCCCTAATTTCCCCACACTGATCACTCTCTTGTGGATATACTCATTTGTCAATATCCTTCTGAAAATGTCACGCCCAGGACCAAATGCTGGTGTTATCTGACCAGCACAAATCTAGTTACTTTCCTGGAACTGATTATTATTGTTGCATCTAACATCTTAAGATTATTAAAACTAAGTGCTAAATCACACTAATGCAATTGGTATAAAATCAGAGAGATGATCAACTAATTCACTACTAAATAAAAATGTATAAACACTTTGTACCCAATATGTATATAAAAGGATACTCATTCTCAGTAATAGAGAGATGTAAATAAAAATGAGGTACTATATAATAATTTGATACAGATTAAATGATAATGTCTGGAACTTGCTTCAAATGAATGGACAGAAGGGAAACAGGTGGGATGCAGACGAAACAAGATTAGCCATGAGCTGAAATCACTAGGTGAAAAAACTGGATGATGGGTGCATATTCTAATGTTGCACATGTTTACATTTTTCATGGTAAAAAGTTAAAGCAATAAAAAAAGAAAGAAAAAGTGTAAAAGAAGCCGTCAGTTTGCCTATTTCTGATTTGTAATAATTAAAAAAGACCACAAAGCAGTGCTCGTGAGAAGATGTGGAAATAAGGACTTCACTTAGTGATGTATAAATTAACACTACCTTTTTCAAGAGCAACCAGGTGATAGGGAACGAAATGGAAATACTCTGGGATGCAGCAAACCTACTCCAAGGTATTTACCCTAAGTAAGGTGATTATCAGATGAGTAGGAAGAGATGAATACCTAACCATATTCATCACATCATGATTTAAAATGAAGAACTATAACAACTTCAATGTCTATTAATTGGAGAGTTAAGGAAAATCTGACCTCACACTGGAAGAGTATGCATCCGTCCACTGAAAATAATGGTTGCATGTCTATATTTACAGATTTGAAAATAGATTGATGGGTGAAAGGTAACAAAAAAGGACACAACTTGATACCACTTCATTGGGGATATGTATACTTTTACCTATGAGTGGAAGTACAGAGAGATTTCTAGAAACGAGTTCATCGAAATGCTAACAACGATTATCTGTGTGGAGGAAGATTTCTGTTGATGTTTACACTCATTTCTTTCCCAGTTTATTTTTCTTTTGAATGTTAGAATTTTATTTTTTTATACAGCAGGTTCTTATTAGTTATCCATTTTATACATATTAGTGTATACATGTCACTCCCAATCTCCCAGTTCATCCCACCCACCCTCGCCACTTCCCCCCTTGGTGTCCATACGTTTGTTCTCTACATCTGTGTCTCTTTTTCTGCCCTGCAAACCAGTTCATCTGTACCATTTTCTAGGTTCCACATATATGTGTTAATATACGATATTCGTTCTTCTCTTTCTGACTTACTTCACTCTGTATGACAGTCTCTAGATCCATCCACATCTCTACAAATGACCCAATTTCGTTCCTTTTTATGGCTAATATTCCATTGTATATATGTACCACATCTTCTTTACCCATTCGTCTGTCAATGGGCATTTAGGTTGCTTCCATGTCCTAGCTATGGTAAACAGTGCTGCAATGAGCATTGGGGTGCATGTGTCTATTTGAATCATGGTTTTCTCTGGGTATATGCCCAGTAGTGGGATTGCTGGGTCATATGTTAATTCTATTTTTAGTTTTTTAAGGAACCTCCATACTGCTCTCCATAGTGGCTGTATCAATTTACATTCCCACCAACAGTACAAGAGGGTTCCCTTTTCTCCACACCCTCTGCAGCATTTGTTGTATGTAGATTTTCTGATGATGCCCATTCTAACTGGTATGAGGTGATACCTCGCTGTAGTTTTGATTTGCATTTCTCTAATAATTAGTGATGTTGAGCAGCTTTTCATATGCTTCTTGGCCATCTGTATGTCTTCTTTGGAGAAATGTCTATTCAGGTCTTCTGCCCATTTTTTGATTGGGTTGTTTGTTTTTTTCATCTTGAGCTGCATGAGCTGTTTATATATTTTGGAGAATAATCCTTTGTCTGTTGATTCATTTGCAAATATTTTCTCCCATTCTGAGGGTTGTTTTTTCGTCTCGTTTATGGTTTCCTTTGCTGTGCAAAAGCTTTTAAGTTTCATTAGGTCCCCTTTGTTCTTGTTTTTATTTCCATTACTCTAGGAGGTGGATCAAAAAAGATCTTGCTGTGATTTATGTCAAAGAGTGTTCTTCCTATGTTTTCCTCTAAGAGTTTTATAGTGTCCAGTCTTCCATTTAGGTCTTGAATCCCTTTTGAGTTTATTTTTCTGTTTGGAGTTAAAGAGTGTTCTAATTTCATTCTTTTACATGTAGCTGTCCAGTTTTCCAAGCACCACTTATTGAAGAGACTGTCTTTTCTCCATTGTATATCTTTGCCTCCTTTGTCATAAATTAGTTGGCCATAGGGGCATGGGTTTATCTCTGGGCTTTCTATCCTGTTCCATTGATCTATATTTCTGTTTTTGTGCCAGTACCATATTGTCTTGATTACTGTAGCTTTGTAGTATACTCTGAAGTCAGGGAGTCTGATTCCTCCTGCTCTGTTGTTTTCCCTCAAGACTGCTTTGGCTATTTGGGGTCTTTTGTGCCTCCATACAAATTTTAAGACTTTTGGTTCTAGTTCTGTAAAAAATGTCATTGGTAATTTGCTAGGGATTGCATTGAATCTGTAGATTGCTTTGGGTAGTATAGTCATTTTTACAATATTTATTCTTGCAATCCAAGAACATGGTATCTCTCTCCATCTGTTTGTATCACCTTTAATTTCTTTCATCAGTGTCTTATAGTTTCTTGCATACAGGTCTTTTGTCTACCTAGGTAGGTTTATTCCTAGGTATTTTATTCTTGTTGTTGCAAAGGTAAATGGGAGTGTTTCCTTAATTTCTCTTTCAGATTTTTCATCATTAGTGTATAGGAATGCAACAGATTTCTGTGCATTAATTTTGTATCCTGCAACTTTACCAAATTCATTGATTAGCTCTAGTGGTTTCCTGGTGGCATCTTTAGGATTCTCTATGTATATCATGTCATCTGCAAACAGTGACAGTTTTATTTCTTCTTTTCCATTTTGTATTCCTTTTTTTTCCTTCTCTGATTGCCGTGGCTAGGACTTCCAAAACTATGTTGAATAATAGTGGTGAGAGTTGACATCCTTGTCTTGTTCCTGATCTTAGAGGAAATGCTTTCAGTTCTTCACCACTGAGAATGATGTTTGCTGTGGGTTTGTCCTCTATGGCCTTTATTATGTTGAGATAGGTTCCCTCTATGCTCACTTTCTGGAGAGTTTTTATCATAAATGGGTGTTAAATTTTCTCAAAAGCTTTTTCTGCATCTACTGAGATGATCACATGGTTTTTCTTCTTCCATTTGTTAATATGGTGTATCACAGTGATTGATTGCATATATTGAAGAATCCTTGCATCCCTGGGATAAATCCCACTTGATCGTGGTGTATGACCTTTTTCATGTGTTGTTGGATTCTGTTTGCTAGTATTTTGTTGAGGATTTTTACATCTACATTCATCAGTGATATTGGTCTGTAATTTTCTTTTTTTGTAGTATCTTTGTCTGGTTTTGGTATCAGGGTGATGGTGGCCTCATAGAATGAGTTTGGGAGTGTTCCTTCCTCTGCAATTTTTTGGAAGAGTTTGAGAAGGATGGGTGTTAGCTCTTCTCTAAATGTTTGACGGAACTCACCTGTGAATCCATCTGGTCCTGAACTTTTGTTTGTTGGAAGACTTTTAATCATAGTTTCAATTTCATTACTTGTGCTTGGTCTGTTCATATTTTCTATTTCTTCCTGGTTCAGTCTTGGAAGGTTATACCTTTCTAAGAATTTGTCCATTTCTTCTAGGTTGTCCATTTTATTGGCATAGTTTCTTGTAGTAGGATGCTTTGCATTTCTGCTGTAACTTTTTCTTTTTCATTTCTAATTTTATTGATTTGAGCCCTCTCCCTCTTTTTCTTAATGAGTCTGGCTAATGGTTTATCAATTTTGTTTATCTTCTAAAAGAGCCAGCTTTTAGTTTTATTCATCTTTGCTACTGTTTTCCTTGTTTCTATTTCATTTATTTCTGCTCTGACCTTTATGATTTCTTTCCTTCTGCTAACTTTGGGTTTTGTTTGTTCTTCTTTCTCTAGTCCCTTTAGGTGTAAGTTTAGATTGTTTGAGATTTTTCTTGTTTCTTGAGGTAGGCTTGTATTGCTATAAACTTCCCTCTTAGAACTGCTTCTGCTGCAACCCATAGGTTTTGGATCATTGTGTTTTCATTGTCATTTGTCTCTAGGTATTTTTTGATTTCCTCTTTGGTTTCTTCAGTGGTCTCTTGGTTATTTAGTAACAATGTTTAGCCTCCATGTGTTTGTGTTTTTTACACTTTTTCCCCTGTAATCGATTTCTAATATCATAGCATTGTGGTCAGAAAAGATGCTTGATATGATTTCAATTTTCTTAAATTTACTGAGGCATGATTTGTGACCCAGGATGTGATCTTTCCTGGGGAATGTTCCATGCACACTTGAGAAGAAAGTGTAATCTGCTGGTTTTGGATCGAATGTCCTATAAATATCAATTAAATCTATCTGGTCTATTGTGTCATTTAAAGCTTGTGTTTCCTTATTAATTTTCTGTCTGGATGATCTGTCCATCAGTGTAAGTGAGGGGTTAAAGTCCCCCACTATTATTGTGTTACTGCCAATTTCCCCTTTTATAGCTGTTAGCAGTTGCCTTATGTATTAAGGTGCTCCTATGTTGGGTACATATATATTTATAATTGTTATATCTTCTTCTTGGATTGATCCCTTGATCATTATGTAGTGTCCTTCCTTGTCTCTTGTAACATTATTTTAAAGTCTAGTTTATCTGATATGAGTATTGCTACTCCAGCTTTCTTTGGTTTCCATTTGCATGGAATATCTTTTTCCATCCCCTTTCAGTCTGTATGTGTCCCTAGGTCTGAAGTGGGTCTCTTGTAGACAGCAGATATATGGGTCTTGTTTTTGTATCCATTCAGTGAGCCTGTCTTTTGGTTGGAGCATTTAATCCATTCATGTTTAAGGTAATTATCGATATGTATGTTCCTATTACCATTTTCTTAATTGTTATGTGTTTGTTTTTGTAGGTCCTTTTCTTCTCTTGTGTTTCCCACTTAGAGAAGTTCCTTTAGCATTTGTTGTAGAGCTGGTTTGGTGGTGCTGAATTCTCTTAGCTTTTGCTTGTCTGTAAAGCTTTTGATTTCTCTGTCGAATCTGAATGATATCCCTGCTGGGTAGAGTAATCTTGGTTGTAGGTTCTTCCCTTTTATCACTTTAAATATGTCATGCCCTCCCTTCTGGCTTGTAGAGTTTCTGCTGAGAAATCAGCTGTTAACCTTATGGGAGTTCCCTTGTATGTTATTTGTCGTTTTTCCCTTGCTGCTTTCAATAATTTTTGTCTTTAATTTTTGCCAATTTGATTACTATGTGTCTCGGTGTGTTTCTCCTTGGGTTTCTCCTGCCTGGGACTCTGTGCGCTTCCTGGACTTGGGTGGCTATTTCCTTTCCCATGTTAGGGAAGTTTTTGACTATAATCTCTTCAAATATTTTCTTGGGTCCTTTCTCTCTCTCTTCTCCTTCTGGGACCCCTATAATGCAAACGTTGTTGCGTTTAATGTTGTCCCAGAGGTCTCTTAGTCTGTCTTCATTTCTTTTCATTCTTTTTTCTTTATTCTGTTCTGCAGCAGGGAATTCCACCATTCTGAGTTCCAGGTCACTTATCCCTTCTTCTACCTCAGTTATTCTGCTATTGATTCCTTCTAGTGTAGTTTTCATTTCAGTTACTGTATTGTTCATCTCTGCTTGTTTGTTCTAAATTCTTCTAGGTCTTTGTTAAACATTTCTTGCATCTTCTCCATCTTTGCCTCCATTCTTTTTCTGAGGTCCTGGATCATCTTCACTATCATTATTCTGAATTCTTTTTCTGGAAGGTTTCCTATCTCCACTTCATTTAGTTGTTTTTCTGGGGTTTTATCTGGTTCCTTATCATCTGGTACATAGCCCTCTGCCTTTTCATCTTGCTTTCTGTGAAGTGCTTTCTGTTCCACAGGCTGCAGGACTGTAGTTCTTCTTGCTTCTGCTGTCCGCCCTCTGGTGGATAAGGCTATCTAAGAGGCTTGTGCAAGTTTCCTGATAGCTGGGTAGAGCTGGCTGTTGCTCTGGTGGGCGGAGCTCAGTAAAACTTTAATCCGCTTGTCTGTTGATGGGTGGGGCTGGGTTTCCTCCCTGTTGGTTGTTTGGCCTGAGGTGACCCAGCCCTGGAGCCTACCCGGCTCTTTGGTGGGGCTAATGTCGGACTCTGGGAGGGCTCATGCCAAGATGTACTTCCCAGAACTTCTGCTGCCGATGTCCTTGTCCTCACGGTGAGCCACAGCCGTCCCCCACCTCTGCAGGGGACCCTCCAACACTAGCAGGTAGGTCTGGTTCAGTCTGCCTGGGGGTCACTGCTCCTTCCTCTGGGTCCTGATGCACACACTACTTTGTGTGTGCCCTCCACGAGTGGAGTCTCTGTTTCCCTCAGTCCTGTCAAAGTCCTGCAATCCAATCCCACTAGCCTTCAAAGTCTGATTCTCTAGGAATTCCTCCTCCCGCTGCCAGACCCCCAGGTTGGGAAGCCTGATGTGGGGCTCAGAACCTTCACTCCAGCGGGTGGACTTCTGTGGTATAAGTGTTCTCCAGTCTGTGAGTCACCCACCCGGCAGTTATGGGAATTGATTTTATTGCAATTGCGCCCCTCCTACAGTCTCACTGCGGCTTCTCCTTTGTCTTTGGATGTGGGGTGTCTTTTTTGGTGAGTTCCAGTGTCTTCCTGCCGATGACTGTTCAGCACTTAGTGGTGCTTCCGGTGCTCTCGCAAGAGGGAGGGAGCGCACGTCCTCCTTCACCACCGTGAGCCAATCACCACCCATTTCTTTCCCAGTTTAGTTTTTACTTTCTTTATAGTTTCCTATACTCTACATGTTTTAATGAATGAGTAACGTTTTCACAAATCCTAAGCCACTGGGAGGGAAGAACTAATCACCATATTGGAATTATATTATGAGACGTTTAACAACATATACAAATGCCTAAGTACGTAACTTTTTCTTTGGTTGGCTCTCTCTCACAATGAGAACGTGTACGGATACAATCAAGTGAGGTGGCCTTTCCTAGGTCTCCCAAAGGGGATGTGCTTGACTCACGCAATCTAGTCATGATTTCTAAAAGCCTGCCACTTTTATTATAACCAGCACCTCTAAGATCTTCCTGCTCACGAAAAATTACTTTAACAAAACAGAAATTCAAGCAGTCTGAAGACTATTCATGTAGTTTTTTTAGAAAATGTGTAAGACTTTACTCAGCAATTGTTTTAGTACACTTTCAAAGATATATAAAACTATATCATTTAGCAATATTAATAATTTTACGAGAAGCTGGTTTATTTTGTTGATATGTACTTTAATCTCTTAAGATGGTTTTGTGATAGAAATAGTTACTTTCACATTCTATCATCTGCAATAAAAGTCATTTTGGTCCCTGGGAACCAGGATTACATAAAACGAGCTTCTTCGTGTGATTTTAATAAAGAGTTTTAAGTATAATGTTGAAATTCACATTTTAAAATGTATCCATATTCTTCTCCTTTTAAAGTTAGTATTCTTTGAGTATTAATGAAAATAAGTAAAGTTACTTATGTATAGATATATGCAATAATTCATGAGGTTAGAGAAATACAGAGTAATAGGTTAAGATGATACATACAAAGGTTAGGATATTATACATAAGATTGGGAATGCTATAATATATGTAATTAGAAAAATAGGCTATTGATGCTCAGATCATGAACCCTCGAGTATCAGTATGTATGATATGGTCTACCGCTTTAAGTTGTCAAATTTCTATGTAAGAATACCACATCAGAATCTGTGTTTTAAGATGGACCCGTAAGACTCAAGCATCACCCAACTGTGGATAGGTAGAGAAGTTTAAGAAGCTGTCCTTCTCAAAGGGTCCAGGATTCTTTTGGTAATGGTGATGATAATTCCTTTGGTAATGGTGTCTAAGGACACAAACGAATAGGTATCCCATTAGCAAAGTCTACCACACCATATGGGGCTTGAATACAGCTTCCTAAAGCTTGTTCTCTTAAAAAAGAAAAGTTCAACCTGGAAAACTTGCCATATATTAAAATAGAAAAATTAAGAATGGAAAAAGGACTTCCTTTTGAACGCTGGCCCCTAATAACTTCCAAACGTATAAACTCTGTAATCTTGCCCTTTACTATTTTCTGGGCACAGGTTTAACAAAATTATAGAAGAGAAAAACTAAAATCTCTGGTCTTAAAAATAAAATATAAAACCAACCACCCCTTCAAATTGACCCCATTATGTTGACTTTCCTAAAGAACAGTTTTCCAGTTTCTATTTTAGCAGCAAAAGAGCCTACTACTGCTTTGAGTGCAAAGCCCATTTTTATAACTAAAAGTTAGTTATACAATGAGAGTTTATTTCCTATTACTGAGAAGATAAGGAACCTAGCCCCACATCACCTTTGGTCACTAAGTCCCATCCTCCGTAGCAAACAAACTTACAAGAGCTACCTCCTAACTACTCATATTCCACACTCCAAACAGTTTAAGGATTATCTTTTATACCTGCTTCTTTAATAAGTTTTTAAGGATTAAACAAACAAAAAGCTCATCAAATTAAAAGGCAAATAAAACACTGCTTTCAAAGGGGCCATAGGATAGTCAGGCTTATTGGAATACTGATACATGTTCTAATGCTTTGATTTGGGTACTAATTACGTGTGTTCCATTTGTGAAAATTTATCAAGTGATACATTTATTATCTGTGTACCTTTCTGCATGTCTGTTTCAATAAGAAGCTTACTTTAGAAAAACCATGTTACGCTTATAATCAATATTATGCTTATAATCAAAACAATCTCCTCAATGATTTCAAATGCTAAGATTAAAAAAGGAGAAGAAAGGCAAGAAAAACAATCTGAACCTAAAACTGCAATTGGAGAAAGGAGAGAAACATGAATCACGTTTCCCCAGAACAATACATACTAGATTTCATTGTGGGGACCAACAGTCCATTTAAACTCACTTCTCTCGAGCTTATTTCTACATTATGAGATACATCACATGATTAAAATCCTTATGCAGCAATATGAGACCAAGGGCTTTAAGAACTGGAAACAGGTCATATAAACCCTCAAGTTAAAAGGCAGGGAAAGGGCTTCCCTGGTGGCGCAGTGGTTGAGAGTCCGCCTGTCGATGCAGGGGACACGGGTTCGTGCCCCAGTCCGGGAAGATCCCACGTGCCGCGGAGCGGCTCGGCACGTGAGCCATGGCTGCTGAGCCTGCGCGTATGGAGCCTGTGCTCCGTCAACGGGAGAGGCCACGACAGTGAGAGGCCCGAGTACCGCAAAAAAAAAAAAAAAAAAAGGCAGGAAAAGACATTTTACTGGCTAAAGCAGAACCTTTACCCAACCTGTCAAAACATCACAAAACTTTGAGCATTGCAGGAGGCAGAATTCCAAAAATGTCCCACCCCAATCTCTGGAACCTGTGAATACTGTGACATATGGCACATTTAAACCTTCAGACAGGGAGACTATCCCTGCAAGGAGGCAGTGGTCTGGGCACATGAGCCCTTAAAAGCAGAGAGTTTCTCTGGCTAAAAACAGTAGTCAAAGATTTTCAGAGCATTAGAAGGACGCGGGGTGCTGTTACTGGTTTGAAGATGGAGGGGCTCTGTGAGAAGGCAGGCCTCGAGAAGCAGAGTGGCCCCAGCCAACATGGAATAGGGACCTCAGTCCTACAAATGCAAGGACCTGAACCTGATCAACAGATGAATGAACTTGGAAGTGGGTTTTCCTCTAGAATCTCCAACTATATTATGAGCCACTCAAATGCTGGCCCATGTTAACCATATTTTTCCTTATCTTTTATGGCAAGCTCTGGAAATTCAATAAGCGCAGGCATAAATGGTGATAAAGGAAAAATTACACAACGTATTCATTCATTCAACAGGTATCTATCAAGTTCCTATTATACACTGGGCACTGTGCCAGGTGCAAGGAATATAACAATGAATAAAATAAAACAATCATATCTTTTGACGTTCTCAGACTGGTGAAAGAGACTGACATAATAAACTATAATGAGGAAGGTACAAAGATGGGGAGATGCACAGGATACTGTGGAAACCAAGACGATTCTTTGTGTGGAGGACACAGAAATCCAAAAGGCTACAAGGAGGCCGTGATACCTGAGCTGAGACTCAAGGAATAAGCTGAAGTTTGCCTGGCCAAAGGTGGGGTGAGAGAGGGGGCTTAGGGGACAGCATTCAGGGCTAAAGGGACTTGCAAAATAAAGGCAAGGAGGTAAAAACAACACAGTGTGTCGGGGAGAAGGGAGCAAAGGAGTGGAACTACTGGCAATTCAGTACTCTGAGAGTGCCAAATGAAACCCAGGAAGAGATTACACAGCAGAGGAAAACAAGGCTCAGATTATGATCTCTAAATGCCTCAATAAGAGCCACTGTAAGCAGAGCCTCATGGTGAGATTCATGTTTTGGAAGCTATGTGGAGGATGGATTTGACCAAGAATTGGGCAGAAAATTCAGTAAGAATGATGAAAGATCTTAGAAATATTTAGAGAAGTAAAACCCTCAGGATTTCAAAACTGACCAACTGGATATGGCACGGGAAGGGTCAGGAAGAGGTAGACTCAAGATGAGTCTCAGGTTCCTAGCTGATGTGATTCAGTGGATGATGGTGACACCAAGACACAGAAAATACCGGCTGAAACACAGTCTAGGTTACAGAAGAATAAGAGAACAGGCTGGAAAGGTGTTTAGTGACATCTAGAGGCAGGTGAAGAGCTTTTAACGCTAGGCTCAACTGGATCAGCTTTGGAGAGCCAAATAAAGTTTCGAAGACTAAAAAGTAATCCCCAAGGTATTCAATGAAAAAATTCTTAGTCATTATAATAGCCCAGACAGTAGGTGGAGTCCACATTCAGGCTGAGGCAGTAGAAAAACAGGGGATGTATATGAAATATTTCCATGTAGAAACATTGGTATTATTTTTGTATATGGCGTGAGGAAACATTCCGATCTCATTCTTTTACATGTAGTTGTACAGTTTTCCCAGCACCACTTACTAAAGGGACTGTCTTTTCTCCAGTGTATAATCTTGCCTCCTCTGTCATAGATTAATTGACCATAAGTGCGTGGATTTATTTTCTGGGTTCTCTATTCTGTTCCACTGATCTACATGTTTTTGTGCCAGTACCATGTTGTTTTGATTACTGTAGCTTTGCAGTATAGTTTGATGTCAGGAAGCATGATACCGATACCTCCAGCTTTGTTGTTTTCCTCAAGACTGCTTTGGCTATTTGGGGTCTTCTATGGGTCCACATAAATTTTAAGATTATTTGTTCTAGTTCTGTGAAAAATGTCATAGATATTTTATAGGGATTGCATTAAATCCACAGATTGCTTTGGGTAGTGTAGATATCAATTCTTCCAATCCAAGAATATCTTTCCATTTCTTTGTATCATCTTTAATTTCCTTCAATGTTTTATAGTTTTCAGAATATAGGTCTTTCACCTGCTTGGTTAAGTTTATCCCTAGGTATTTTATTCTTTCTTAATGCAATCTTAAATGGGATTGTTTTGTTTCCTCTGATAGTTCATTATTAGTGTATATAAAAAGCAACAGATTTCTGAATATTAGTTTTGTATCCTGCAACTTTACCTAATTTATTAGTTCTAATAGCTTTCTGGTGGAAACTTTACAGTTTTTTTACATATAGTATGTCACCTGCAAAGAGCAACAATTTTCACTCTTCCCTTCCAATATGGATGCCTTTTATTTCTTTTTCTCGTCTGATTGCTGTGGCTATGAATTCCAATATTATGTTAAACATAAGTGGCAAGAGTAGGCATCCTTGCCTTATTCTCGATTTTAGAGGAAAAATTTTCAGCTTTACAGTACTGAAAATGTGAATGACGTTAGCTGTGTTTTGTCATAACTGGCCTTTATTATGTTGAGTTATGCTCCCTCAATACCAAATTCAATGAGAGTTTTTCATCTTAAATGGAGGTTGAATTTTGTCAAATGCTTTTCTGCATCTATCAAGATGATCATGTGATTTTTATCCTTTGTTTTGTTAATGTGGTGTATCACACTGATTGATTTGTGAATACTGAACCATCCTTCCAACTGTGGAATAAATCCCACTAGATCATGGTGTATGATCCTTTTTCTATATTGTTGAATTCTGTTTGCTAACATTTTGAGGATTTTTGCATCTATATTCAGAGATATTGGCCTATAATTTTCTCTTTCATAGTGTCTTTGTCTGGTTTTGGTATCATGGTATGGTGGCCTCATAGGATTAATCTGCGAGTGTTCCAACCTCTTCAATTTTGGGGGAGTTTGAGAAGGAGAGATATTAGCTCTTCCTCATATGTTTGGTAGAATTCCCTTGTGAAGCTATCAAATCCTGGACTTCTGTTTGCTGGGAGGTTTTTTTAACTACAAATTCATTAATACTGCTAGTAATCAGTCTGTTCAGACTGTCTATTTCTTCCTGATTCAGTCTTGTAAGGTTGTATGTGTCTGGAAATTTGTCCATTTCTTCTAGGTCGTCCAATTTGTTGCCATATAACTGCTCATAGTATTCTCTTACGATTTTTTGTATCTCTGTGGTATCAGTTGTTATTTCTCTTTCACTTTTATTTTGTTTATAGATAGGCAAAGCAAGGTCTGAGTAACATTTTTTAAAAGGAAGTCAGGAAAAGATGAAAAAAATGTGTTCAGTTATGCATTTATTCCAAAACTACAAATGCTTACTATATACAGGTCAGATATGGTGCTAGATAATGCCATGTCAACTCTGGCTTGAAGGATTACTGTATTTGAGGTTCTGGTGGGATGAATCAGACCCAAAGCTCAGATCAGAGGTTGGAATGGGGAGATACAGATGAAGTCATTTGTTTAGGAATGACAGCTGACAAAGAGTAGATAAGGTGAAAAGGAAGAAAAAGCCAAATATGAAACCCTAGGGAACATCTACACTTATGCAGTTAAGAAGGAAGGAGAGGAAACAGCATAAAACCTTATACATAAATTCACTCAAAATGCTCAGCTACAACTGATTCAGCATAAGTTCAAACTTCTGAAAGATACACTCTCCAGTCTCAAGGAGTCTACATAATACAATACGAATTTATGTGTACAATAACTACAATACTAGATGGATGGAATTTATGGGTACTATAGGGAAGTTGCCAAAAATGCTATGAAAGTTGGGGTACTATTCTAAATTGGGTAAATTAGGGAAGATTTCATCAAGGAGAATACATCTTAGTTGACCTTTCAAAGAGGGAAAGGAACAAAGAAAAGAAAGAATAATAAGGATTGGCAAGGATTTGGGAAAACTCACACATTGCTGGTAAGAATGTAAAATGGTTCAGCCACTCTGGAAAACAATTTGGCGAATATTCAAAAAGTTAAACATAGGATTATCACATGATCCAACAATTCCACTCCTAGGAATATACCCAAAAGAAATGAAAGTTAAGTACTCAAACACATGTACATGCATTTTCATAGCTACATTATTCACAATAGCCAAAAGGTGGAAACAATGCAAATGTCCATCAATGGAAGAATGGATAAACAAATTATGGCACATACATACAACAGATTACTATTTAGCCATAAAAAGAAATGGAGTACCTTGAAAACACTGTTAAGAGAAATAAGCCATATGTAAAAGTTATCATATTGTACGACTCCATTTACATGAAACACCCAGAATAGGAAAATGCATATAGATTGAATGCGGATTAATGGGGAGGGGACAGCTGGGGGGCCCGGGGGTTTGCTACTGCTAATGGGTATGGGTTTCCTTTGGGGGTGATGAAAATGTTTCGGAACTAGGTAGGGGTGGTGACTGCCCAATACTGTGAATGTACTAAATGCCACTGAATTGTTCACTTTTAAACGGTTAATTTTATGTTATGTAAATTTTACCTCAATTTTAAAAACTACCTTTAAAAGAAAGAAGCTAATATGGTTTCCTGTGACAGGAGGAGGGGGCAAACAGGCTGGAGGGCAAGAGTATAAGCAAGACCTCTCTACACTCCTACACGGTTTGACCTTTGAATCCTGTAATATGCTCTCAAAGTAGTCAAAAACAACTCCACATTCACTTTATTAAATCTAAGGTTTACAAAATAACTTTTGTCACAACATGAAGAGTATTTCTTTGCATAAACTTCTTCAGATGCCACAGATCTTTATAATACCTTTAAAAGAAATGGTTTTGAGTTCTTCTTAACAACAGGTTCTGATATCCTCACCCGACCGCTTCACATTCCTGGGCTGAGCCTCCAGAGCCAGGGGTAGCAGAACAGGCCAAAGCTCACTGCCTGCAGCCTAACCACCCAGGGCCCCATCATTAGAACTGCACTGTAAGAAAGCTTACACGTGACAAAGAAATCAACACAAATTAAATGACCCAGGAAAATCAAAGATGATTTTCTAATTCATTTTGACTTTGATTTTGAGGCTTCTAAGCAATCTGTCAAAATATTCTGTAGTATCATCTTTCTTCCGGATTTTGTTTTTTAAGATTTTTGAGTTTCATAAAAGACTTTTTATGTACAATAAATACTTAATAGTTTTCAAGAGCCTTCAGTAGACGTGCTCTGATATATCTGAAAATTTTAGCACAGCAAGATATCCCTATACCCTATGTTATGTTAGCAAGTTACATTTCAGAAGAAAAAAAGAGAAACTTCAAGAACTTTGTGATCTTCTCTGTCAAAGTCTATAGGCTACATTCAATTTTTATCAAGTACAAGGTTTAAAGTAAGACTGCTTAGGGCTTCCCTGGTGGAGCAGTGGTTGAGAGTCCGCCTGCCGATGCAGGGGACACGGGTTCGTGCCCCGGTCCGGGAAAATCCCACATGCCGTGGAGCGGCTGGGTCCGTAGCCATGGCCGCTGAGCCTGCGCGGCTGGAGCCTGTGCTCCGCAACGGAAGAGGCCACAACAGTGAGAGGCCCGCGTATCGCAAAAAAAAAAAAAAACTAAGACTGCTTAGCCTTAGCTGATATTTTTAAGCCACACTGTTCCTTCAGTACCAAGGCACTGATTTTTCTAATTCCTGAGATCAAAATTATTTTAAACATATTTTGTCAAGTTCAATACTATATATAAAGTTTGGTCTTATTCTATAAGCAGCAAAAGATATATGAAAGGTCTTATTTCCTCTCTTAACAAAGATAAGTAGTTGAAGAAATTCTGTACCTCAAGAAGGACTTATTCTGGGATAGTTGTTATTATTATTTAAACAGAAATTGCTTAAAATATGTAAAATATTTGACAAAAATCTACAAAGACCATAGACTGGCACCACAGATTCGGTTAGATTTCTGATGACTTATTTGTAAAAATTAGTCAAAAGGCTTCCTCTATCTTTAGGGTGTTCATACACCAACTGAGACCCCCCCCCCCAAAAAAGAAAATCAATATTAAACAAGGCCAGTTTGGGACTTCCTTGGTGGTCCGGTGGTTAAGACTCCATGCTCCCAAGCTGGGGGCACAGTGTCGATCCCCGGTCGGGGAGCTAAGATCCCTCATGCCGCACCTCGTGGCCAAAAAAAAAAAAAAAACCAGAAAAACA
The DNA here is from genome assembly GCF_000442215.2 of Lipotes vexillifer. Taxonomy (NCBI): domain Eukaryota; kingdom Metazoa; phylum Chordata; class Mammalia; order Artiodactyla; family Lipotidae; genus Lipotes; species Lipotes vexillifer. The sequence goes on along the minus strand of NW_006795096.1, from coordinate 1,088,375 downwards.
AGGCCAGTTTTTTTAAGAAGGAACTCTGACACTGAATGCTTAGCAGCAACCTACAGGAACATGAGTTCTTATTCTGTGTACCAAAAATACCTATTTTCGATTTTACTTGTAGCTTTCTCTATAGAGTCCAAGGTACTTCCTGTAAAGTAAGAAGGTGGAATAGGAGCAAACTTCCAACTGCAAAGGAGGGCACAGATGTCTGGAGCTAGAACGCCTAACTCTTCCAGTGTACACGTGCAACTATGAGGGGTGAGGAGGGAGAGAGGGGAAACTGTGTATGAAGCAGAACCTTCTGGCAGAACCTTAAGCCCACACCTCAGAACAGAATGTGGTGGCAGGGAAAATGAACCCGGAGGAACTGCCTCAAACGGCAGGAGAGTTGTGGCTCTGCCACATCACACCCTCCACCACTTCTGAGCGAGTCTGAGGTGGGATTCATTTCCTCACTTTCTCAGGAAACGCTGGTGCAGAGTTGAGCCGTCATCTCTTTAAACGTTCAAACTTTCAGAAAAGTAAATGAAAAGAAAAAAGGACTTGTAAGAACGGGACATATCTAGACAAATGGAGGAAATCAGATTTTCAATATAAAGAAACAGTAACAAAAACAAACTCCTTGAACGGAACATCTCAAACGTATTCTCATGTGCCACATTTCTATATATTTCCTTCAGTGATTACAGTTCTACGGCAGAAAGGCTGAGTTGGCAATACACAGACCAAGGACATGCAGACCATCACCAGATACCTTGGGAGTAGGTAACAGATCCTCACTCGTCACCACAGCATATGACAGAAACTCAGTAGGGACGAAAACATTAAGGTGATCAAACAGTACACATATGTATCATCCAAGTAGCGAAAACCTATCAAGGCCAAGAAACCAGAAAACACAATCTTGAAGAGAGGATAAAAGAAACCTCTCAAATGTAAGCCAGCTTGCTTAGGCCACACCAGCCAGTAGGTATAGATGAAATCACACTGACATGAACTAATACCTTCAACTAGCCAGCTAAGCCCCCAGATGCTCTTCCAGACACTCAACCCCCTGGAAAGGCCCTACACCAGAATTCCCGGGTGCACCAATCCTGAGTCCTCCAAGCATCACAGCTTGGCAGACCGCATCGAGTGAGACTCACACCTACCCTGTGGGAAAGGATGGGGCTTCCCACAGCTAGACTACTTGTACCCTGAAGCAGAACATTAAAACAGCTCAGTAAGATAGCTCACCTAGTTTATGCACACCAAAATTTTTTTTTTTTAAACACACCACACCCTGCGTACTATTCCCCATGAGGGCCCACCGCCTCTGACTTATCCTGACAGTTTTTAATGAACAATGTGTCACTGCACACCCCCCACCTATGCACACACACGCCCCCTCATAATTAACCCCGTGGACCAGCCTCCTAGGGCCGCTTCCAGCCAGGCCCACAGTTGAAGTGCTCCTGTGGCATCTTGGGCCCACACTTAATACTCTCTGCCAATTGCCATCTGTATCCAAATCTCATTTCTATCCCAGCTGAAATCCCAACCACAAAAAGAATCATCCGTCTAGTGACCTGACTAAATTTGATTGCCAATATTCAATTCATTCCAGGGTATCATCAACAGAAATATTCCTTCTCTGTTGAGGTTTATACTAAACCATAACTGATGGTACCCAATGCAATGGCAGGAGGATATGATCGGTCAGTAAAGTCATCAACAAGCCAAGAAACCTCAAAAGCAAAAGAATATTATTTATTGGGGAGAGGGTGAGGAGGGAAGGAGGAGAGACTATAAACAACAGACTGGAAGAAAAGGACAACCAAGGTAAGTTATGAGATCAAGAAACATGTAATGCCTTCTGTGTATTTTATTTTAGCTGAGGAATGAGAAACACGTCAGGGGTTCATCTGATCTGATAAATTCATGAACCTAACAGCAGCTATGATTTATTAAGCAAGACACTGTGCTAAACGCTTTACATACGTTTTCTCTTCTAATCCTTACAAAAACCTTGTGAAGAGATATTAACTTTTCATTTTATAAATGAGAAACTGAAACAGACAGGTTCTGTAACTTGCCCAAGGTCACACAGCTTGTAAGTGGCAGAGCCAGGATTTGTACCCAGCTCTAAGACCCAAGACACCATCATGTTATAATGCCAATACACCACAGCCAATGGCTTAAAAGCACATTTTCTATGTACGTAAAAACGAGATATATCTGTACTTGCCAATACAAAATGATATCTAAGATACAATGTTAAGTGGGAAAAGAACTATGCTGAGGCCAGTCTCCAAAGTTTGTAACAGTAGGCTACCATCTGTATAAAGCTAAAGGATATACGTATATGGTTGCATTACACATATCACTGAAAGAATACTCAAAACAGCGAACAGTGATGACCTCAAGTAGAAAGGACCAGGGGAATGAGGATCAGGAAAATACATCCCTTTCATACATATACTTTGGTATGATACAACTTTTTAACCCACTCATGTATTTTTTCATAGAGAATAAGTGCTACATAATAAAATGTAACTGTAGACTAAAATCCTGTCATGAGAGGATACCTTAAGCCTCCCTGCTTACCAAAGCTAAATAAAATAAAGAGGCTTAAGAACCACAAAGCCACATCTATTTTAATAAAGCATCTTTTCTAGATGTTTCCACAAGGAAAGGGTACCTATTAACACTGCTCACATCCTAAATGTGGACCACACATGTTGCCACCCATAGAAAGAAATGCTGGTGAACATGGGAGGAGAGACTGCAGGTAGGAAACCTTGGTGAAAAAGGAAAGAACAACATCCACTCAAAAACAGTAAAGCTGAGAGAGACAGGAATAGGCAGAGGCAAGGCCACTCCTGACGGGCCCAGGGAAGCACAGCCAGAGAACAAAGCCAAGCCATAGAAATGGGCAAAGACAAAGGCTCGTAAGCACCTTAAGCAAAGGTAAGGGAGAGGCATCCTTACTTCCCAGTCAGTCTGGAAAGTGGTAAGAAGAAAATAACATCAAAACACGCAGAGACCAACCCCCTTTGTTGTAATTCAAAGAATACTCCCGTTCAGAGTCAATATATGTTTCTTTGCTTGTCTTGAAATATTTACTTTTGGAACTTCTACAATGTTTTGTTATTTATAATACAGTTCAAAATTATTGGCAGTGCTTATTAAGCCCTCCCATTTTAAAAGGTTTGGATATCATTTGCTCGAAGAAAAAGCTAGTCTGGCTAGCTTAAGTAAAAGGGAGACATATTGGAAAACAGACTTGAGGAAAAGCTGAACATCCACACTTCGGGATCGGCAAGAACCAGAGAAGCTCTGAGGCTGCAGAATTTGTAGAATTCCACGAAAACAAGTCAAGAGATGACATAGCAGAGAAATGGCCAATGGGGGACCCTGCTGTGTACCAGGGGCATTCTCAGAAAACGGCACCTTTTGTACACTATTGCATTCATTCATACATAATACTCTCCTAATTTGCATTTACATTATATTTAATATAAATTTATTAATAATTCATAATTTATGTAAAACACAAATTTAAAATCACTAATTTTCATTTATAAACTACATGCTTCAAAATTTTTGTACATAATATCATTAAAACTTGAACTTATGAAATTTATTTGATATCAGTTGTTATTGGGAGAATGTGACACCAGAATCATAAAACAAAGATTAAACAGCACTAACTAAAAATCGATGGTACAAATGTGTTTATCAACCCATCTTTCAAAGGAGTTTTTGTTCTTACAATGAGCCTGTATTTTAGATACTGCACACATTTTTCAAGTAGATGAACAAAATAAGGCCCAAAACAGTAATTTAAGTTTCCTCAAACAGAAAAAAAAAACACCAAAATCTCAAGTCCCCGTTACTGCAATCTCAGCCTGAACCACTAAACTACTTTAATACCATATTCCTCCTAAAATCCACTAATATCACATTATGGTAAATAATAACTGCTTTCACAATTTTTTAAAAGTTATAAATGCTTGTTGTCTGAAACTTAGAACTTTCAGAAAAAAAGAAAAATTTCCCATAACACAGAGATAAGCACTTTAAGCAGGCTGGTCTATTCCTTCAACCATACTTGCTACATATATTATAAAACAGTAATTTCTTATCCATTTCTGACTTAAAATTATATCCCCATTACTTTTTTAATCTATTACACTTTTCAAAAGCAATCTAAGCCCATTATAGAAAATCAGAAATTAGAGAAAAGGAAAAAAAGTCACCAAGAAACGGCTGCTATCAATATCCTGGTGCATCGCCTCCCAGACCCTTTTCTATTGACCTATACATGGATGACCCTATGTCAGAAACTTCCCACCACATGTGCTCATGTCACACACAATGGGCAGCACAGTGTAAGGACCAAGAACAGGGACTCTGGAGTCAGCCAGCACTGCACTAAAAGCCCAGCTGCACCACTTACTAAGTAGGTGACCTTAAACTCTCTGTACCACAATTTCCTCATCTATAAAATAGGGTTGTCACAAGATTATGATACTGCATAGAAAGACCCTAGCACAGTGCCTGATGCATGAGAAGCACTCAATAAAGACACACTATTACACTGTACAAACCATGTTATAACCTCATTGTTCACCTAGTATATTCTGAACAGCCTTCCATGTCAATTAGATCCACTTCTACAACATCTTTTTAATACCAGCATAGTACAGTCGTTTTCTCATGTGCTACATCAGCCACTAGAAAAGATGTCAGAAAAATTCAGATCCTCACCATTTTGGTCAGTGTCACCTGCCGCTAACTCTTACACACAGAGCAGAGACTCCAACCAAACCAACTTGTCCCCTAAATGGGGGGAATGGGAGTCAGAGCAGGTTAAGACTCCCAAAGTCACAGGGCAAATAGGGTTTGGCTGTTTGTGTTTTTTTTTTTTAATGTTTTTTATTGTCAATAGTATCTATGATGAAATTCAGTTTATTTACCCAAGAAAGAGCAAGTTTTAATGCAAAGAACTGTAGTTTTTAAAAACCCTCTTAAGCTGTATTTTCAGATACTAAAATGCTAAACTGTAGATTTTAAATTGCTACAAAGTATCCATCTAAATAGAATCATACCACAACTTACATTTCACACTTTTGATCCCACAGAGAACAGTAAAATTAGAGATGCAGATGACTGTTGTCTAACTATACTACTGTGATACTAGATTTAAGTAATTTTCAAAGTCCAGGAGTTGGTCAAAAACAACTAGGCCAATCATATCAAGTTGACACAAAACGGCAAACGTCTACATTCTCATCTGCCATTTATCCTCATCCGTTGAGTTTTTTCGTATCTTAACCACTGTCCTCCCTCAATATGTATGCTTTCCCTCAAATGTTGTTAAACGTAGTTTACCCTTGTGCACTGAATCTCTGATAGTTAAGATCCAAGTCCTATTTTTCCACAGCTAAGACCCCAATTCGGAATGTAAAGGAGGTCATTTTGGAATGTGTTGGCTAAACATGAAGGTCTTGATATTTGGTTCTATCTGGCAAGAATCTTGTTATTATCTAGACAATGAATTCCTCACTCCTATTGCTCAGTTTCTTTTACCTGAATCCATCTTTGCGATCCCAAGTGCTAAGCTGATTCCCCAGACTCTAACGTGGCCTGCCTACTTGTAGCCCTACTAGGATTCTATTTAAGCTGATCTCCTAGGTTCTGAACCCTCTGTCTGCACATCACTATTTGTATTTCACTCCTTCCTTCGACTTTCAATTTCTTTCATCTTGAAATACATCTTTTAGTAGTTCCTTCAGCAAAAGTCTACAAGTGATCAACTTTGTCTTTATCAACAAAGCTTTCATTTCACTTCTACTCTTGAATATTACTTCATATGGATACAGAATGCCAGGCTGATATTTGTTTCTCCCCCAAAGCATTTAAGATACTATTCTATCATCTTCTGCTACCAACAAAATGTCTTCCAGATATTTAGACAATGACTTTCTTCGGGTTGCTTCTGTCTTGTTTCCAGTGTTTCATGTACAATGTGTCTAGGTGTGGATTTGTTTTTATTTATCCTGCTTGGGTTCACTGTGCTTCTTGGACCTAAAAACTCAAGCCTTGCGTTTATGATGGAAAACTGTCAACTATTTTATCTTTGGAGAGTAACTCTCCCACTCTATTTCCTCTTTCAGGAAGCTCACAGAAATCGGTAACGGTGAACTTTCTCATACTAAAGTTCATGGGTCTTATCCACTCATTTTCCACCTCTATCTCTCAGTACTGAATTACAAGCAATTTCCTCGGAACTCCTCAAAGATCAATAGTTTTCTCTTCATTTATATCCACTCAGCTGTTTAACCTGTCTGTTGAGGTTACTTGAGGTTTCTAGAAATTCTGTTTGGTTCCTTTCCAAATCTATGTGTTCTCTTTACAACCTGTGATGTTTTTTCATTGCAGTCTTACCCCTTTTATCTCTAGTAATTTTAACCAAGTGACTTCTGTCCTATGTCCCAGGAGCACTTTTCTCCTATTTACAACATCTGCCAAAGCTCCTCCATAGTGATTCATTTCCTCATGTGGCTGCAATGTTTTATTGCAAGTTCACCCTTAGCATGAGCTGTTTCTTCTATTAGAGCCCCCAGACTCATCTGCTCTGCAGGACAGTTGTACGCTTACGTCTGAGGGCTCCACTGGCTCCCATAGTTCTGGACCAGATTTTGTGCTAATTTCTTAGCTTGAGGGTTAGTTGCACTGTAAGAAGTGTTAAATTTTAACCTACCACCAGTGTGAGGTACAGCTTTTCTCTTTTCTTATTCCTAATTATGCACAGTCCCAGGAGGATAGCATGTTTCTTTGTACTCCCTCAGACCAATGGGCAAGGCTTTTCTAGTCTTCACAGATGGGACAGCTTCAAGATTTTGTACACGAGGACACCAACTCCACCTTCCTTCTTTACACAGACCTAAGACCACATCTCCTGTTTCATCATGAGACCCTCAGGTCCATGCCCTTGGGACCTATACTCAGATCTGAAACCACCACAGGCCTTGAGTTCCCAATTACAGCCTCGCTTTGAATTCTCTTTTCACCTGTGGCACCTGGGATTTCCTGGTTTATCAGGCTCAGGAATGCTTTTGCTTTCCGTTGTTCTATTTTGTCCGCAGTTTTGATGCATCTGCAGCAGGGTGGGAGTGGAAGTCCTCTCTAACAGTTCTGGCAGCAGTGTCACGAGAAGGCTCCAGGAGTTGCAGAATAGGAAACTGTGAAATGATCACTTCAGAGAATCGTGATGATTACTCACAATTTTGCCAGATGACAACAGCCCATCTTTTTTTTTCAGCCCCGAGAACAGTTTTTAAATTGCTTTTAAAATATTCCCAAGGTATTTCAAGATTTTGTCACTACACACTTCAAATGCCTTCACAGTTCTTTTCTTGAGAATTTTAACAGTATGAGAAAAACGCCTGTTGACTCCATTTTCTCACTGACCATTCATTCTCTAAACAACTTCAATCTGCTTTATAGTCCTACAACTCTAGTGAAATTATACTAAAAAGGATCAACATTTACCACCTTATCAACAAACCCAATGGCCTTTCCTTGGTCCTCATATCAAATTCACTCTCATCAATCCAATCTCTTCCTCCTTCAATTTATCCAGTTAAGTCACTGCCACATTAACATGACTACACATCAACTGTTCACACTCCCCCTTCTGTCCTAGCGGCTTATTAATACCTAGTACTACGAGAAAAGACAAAATGAATGAGGCATGATTCCTGTTCACAAAAGTGTAAACAACGATACCACCACCTAACACTTACTAGATACATACTATGTACTTGGTAAGGTGCTACATACCTTATCTGTGATCGTATCAACTGATCCTCAGAATAGCTATATGAAGTAGGTACAATTGTTAAGAAGGTAAAATTGTACAATTATACTTCAGGGATGAGAAATAATGCCTAAAGAAGATTAAGTAGCCCACCCAAGGAAGCACAGCTACCTTTTGTGAATGTTTTATTTTATGCCAAGCCCATCCTCTTAAACATGCTATACTATCTCCACAAGTATTTATACCAAAAGCCCAGATTGTAAAACCCATATATCCAAACATCTTCTTGACAGGTCTCTCTGGATGCCTCAAAGGTACCGCACATTAATACATTCAAAACCAAAATCATGATCTTGCTGCCCAAACTGAGGTGGTCTGACCTCAGTGAATGACTCCCCTAATCAACCAGTCATGCAAGTCAGAAGCCTGGATACCACCCGTGACATATTCTCAATCACCCTCCATATCGAACCTACTGCCAAGTCCTGTCCATCTTTTCCCCTGTCTCTCTCCCTACCCATCCGCCCTCCTCTCTCCACCTCCAACCCTACCACCCTGGCTCAAACTACTACTTTCTCTCAACAGATGACACAGTTTAACTTGTCTACAGTCATTCTGGCTTCTCCCATCCCCTTCTCGATTTTGCACCCAAAGTGCTCTTTTCTTCTCAAGATAATGCTTCTAAAATGCAAAGCTGGGCTTCCCTGGTGGCTCAGTAGTTGAGAATCTGCCTGCTAATGCAGGGGACACGGGTTCGAACCCTGGTCTGGGAGGATCCCACATGCCACAGAGCAACTAGGCCCGTGAGCCACAACTACTGAGCCTGCACGTCTGCAGCCTGTGCTCCGCAACAAGAGAGGCGTTGACAGTGAAAGGCCCATGCACCGCGATGAAGAGTGGCCCCCGCTTGCCACAACTAGAGAAAGCCCTCGCACAGAAACAAAGACCCAACACAGCAAAAATAAATTAATTAACTCCTACCCCCAACATCTCTTAAAAGTATTTTTTTAAAAATGCAAACCTGACCATTTCACAAATTTCACAACCAAAGCTTTAAGTCAATCTTTATTTCAGGATCTGAAGCAAGAGGAATGTAAAGACTGGCAATAGCCCCATTTTAGTCACAAAGAGAAAGGCAATTTCAGTGAGAGTCAAGAAGGACCCCAACAAAGGAACCTTGTAAGCAGAGATGATGACAAAGAGGACAGCACCTGAGCGGTTTCAAATACTTGGCTCTAGTTATCCCTGAGATGGAGCTGAATCCTACATCTGCCAAGTTTCAAAGTATTCTTCTTGTTACACTGATACCCCAAGATGCCTCCAATAAAATCTTTTTTTAAAAAAAAAGTTATTCAGACTAAGTTTCTAGTTTGCAACCAAGAGAATCTTAGCAAAGGGGTGGGGGGGAACCTTAGAAGAGCCAAGAAGACACACTTAGAAAAGGGGGACATACCTACACGGCAAAAATAAAACAAATTCCACATAAAGTAAAAATACCTTTGGCCAGAAAATGCATAAATATGTTCAATGTTTGTAAACTCATGTATCTCCTCCTTTTAAAGGTTTTACATAAAATGCTGGAGGGTAAGAGCCATGTTTTATGTTCTGCAAATCATCACAGCTTACTGTAGAGCTAAATGTTGAATTAAAAATTAGTAGTAAAAGCATGACTGTATGATAACATAAATCATAAAGTTGCATCCTTGGAAACCCACTCCCTCTGGGAACAGTTTATACACGCACTCATGTAAATAAAATGTCTTTTTCTAGCAATACTTTATTACCACTACTCTATTTCCTGGTTGTGATTTCCATTGTAAGGTATTACAAACTCACCTTGCTCATAGACAAGAATTTTATATACTGCATGAAGTGCTGAAAAGCAGTGTACCATGGAAGGGGGAAAAAAATAGCTATGGAAACTAGAGATTACATCCTATATAAATACCTTTTCTGTTGCCATCTGGTGGTTCATGTATTAAATCAACACTGACACTCATTGTACAGAAGGGCTCAGTCCACAAAATTAAAACCTCCTATTCTTTTTGCATCACATTTAACACCTAGGGGGAAGGCAAGAAAGAATTGACCTTCACTTTGAAAATAGTCCCTCTTTCACAAAACCATAAATACACGCACAAAATTAAGGATCACACTAAAGAGAAAAACCCACAGACACCTGTGGATATAATCATCCTTCTCTACATATGAAGAGGTTACACCTATGTGATATAAGCTATGATATACCTCCTTGTCCCAAATCTAACCTCTTCCTCACTAGCCTGCTTGGTTTGGTAAAATTCTTAATAAAGGCAACTAACGGCACTCTGAGTAGCCATACCCCTCTTCCAGTTGCCACAGTCATTCTTTAGTTACCTCCCTGTACTCTTTCCTTGGAGAGATCATTCATCTTCATAAAAATCAAGCTTACATATTTGAGAGCTTCCAAAACTCTCACAATAAAGAATCATGTCTAGAATACAGAGTAGAGTTCTGAAAGGGAGAAAAGGCAACAAAACATTGCACCAAAGGCTAAATTTATCTATGTAATAATATGGGCCCAGGAGTCCAATTCTCTAAAGTCCACATCTCCAAAGTTAAACACACACATGCACACACACACACCAAACCCAAAAACACTGCAGAAACTACAGTCTTAGCTCATGTTCAACAAGCTAATCTCCAAAGATCAGTAAATTAATAGATTTACCTGGCTGACATATTTGTTATCAAGAAACTGGATCATTTAATTGATAGCTGTTATCTTCACTAGACATTGTATATCAACAGAGTGCCAGCTAAGCCTGTTAACGTGTAATTATTTTGTTAATTTTGAGGACCTTCTGATTTACTGAAAGTCCCCAATGAAGACAAGTAACCAACATAACATTCAGTTGCGTCCAGAAACATCAAGAGAACACCACCTACTAATCTCTTCGATTACTGACGGTCACCGTCCAGTAAACATAAACGTTCTCATATCACTAGTTCATATCTTCTAAAATTTCTCACTGCATTAAGTACCTCCTAGATTTCAATTAGCCTTGCCCTTTCCCTTCCAGCCGTTTAAATAAATAAGCATCTTGCATTTTAAAGAAATTTATTTCCCCAAACATCAGGCTTACACTGATAAATTACGGCACTAATTCATTTTACAGAACCTAACATTTTGAGCATGAACCACTTTCAGGCTAGAGTAAATATATCATGTGTAAGATGGCAGCCCCTAAGGAGAAATGTTATACTGCATCTTCGTTGTTTTCGACATTGTAAATATCACGGTAAAAGTAAAATGAAGAGAATCAGGTTCTGCGAGCCAAGACATATGGAGTTGCAGAATCACCAGACAGAAGACACAGAGAGTCTGGTGAAGGGCAGAAAGGATATGACAAAATACAGATCAAAGAATCGGAGCAGAACGATTTTGAAGATCTAGTCTAACCGCCAACTTTTACAGTCGAGAAAAATCAACTCAGAAGCTAAAAGACCTGCCTATATTGCAAGTTAGTTACAGAATAAAATCGAAACCAGGTCTAGTAACACTTATCCCAATGCCCCTTCCATTCACCTCATCCCTGTTTCTAAAAGCTTTGTAAACATTCTCATTCCCACAACACCTACAGGAGACCCTGGGGATGGGGTGCCTGGAGCCAGGCTAAGGCAGTGAGTCTCTAGCTTTAGAAGCTGCCTCTGCCAGAAGACATACCACCTAAATACCAGAAGAGCAAACAGAGAAACAAGAGTTTCCTGAGGCAGGGCTCCCCTACATTTTTAATTTTTGTATTTGGATATGGTGAGAATAGTGTTAAAATGATGAAGCTGTGAGACTAATAATAATGTATTTCTCCAGAACAGGTCTCAGGTATGGGATCAATAACTGGCAGGTAGGTATCTATCAAACTATGACAGACTTCTGTAGTTCAGGGAATCGTTAAAAAACATAAGACTAATTTCTATGCGTTACTACAAAAGGATAACACGAGGTGCCATCACTGTAGTCCCAAATGACAAAATATCTTGTCTCTCGGGATCATAGGTACAAATATTTATAATCTGTTTTATTAAAAGAGATTTACAAATTGAGGAGAAATTTTAAGAAAATGCCTTATAGAACTGATGAAGTCAAATTACTAATTAGAATGAGACTCTACACGTATTAAAATGCTCAGTTACATTAGGTAAACACGTATCATCGCTTACTGTATTAACCAGATCATAAAACTTACATCGACACCTTTACTTTTTTTTTTTTAAAGGTAATTCTACTTTAACTCCTCTTTATACTATACCTTTCACCCTGATTTTCATTCCCCACCCTCAGTTTTACTCAGCTTTCATTGATTTGGACTTAAATGGTGTACTCTTAAAACTGGTTTTTTTTTTTTTTTTTTTTTTTTTACTTCTTACAGAAATTTAAGTCATGACCTATGCAAAATCCAGCTTCTGAGTTTTCACTCTGTGTCTGTTCCATCCTCTAGATTTGGTCAGCAGACATTATGGTCTCCAACCTCAGGGACACCTGGAGGAAGGCTCTGAGTCTCCCAACAAAAACAATACAAGGACTCTAGGGGCTTCCCTGGTGACGCAGTGGTTGAGAGTCCGCCTGCTGATGCAGGGGACGCGGGTTCGTGCCCCGGTCCGGGAGGATCCCACATGCCGCAGAGCGGCTAGGCCCGTGAGCTATGGCTGCTGAGCCTGCGCGTCCGGAGCCTGTGCTCTGCAATGGGAAAGGCCACAACAGTGAGAGGCCTGCGTACCGCAAAAAAAGAAGAAAAAAAAAAACAATACGAGGACTCTTAAGAAAGGATAGAATATAAAAGCAACTGGGAGGTAGAATTTAACTACGATATCTTGTTTGATACCACTCCATCACCTGCTTAACTTTTCAGAGTGACTTTGTTTTACTCCAATATTTGACGACAAAGGAAACTTCCTGGCTAGATATAATCCCAATATATAGCTAAACTTAACTCTCGTTAGATAAAATACATGTTAACAAAAGGTCAGTACCTCACGAACCCCACCTATTTCCATTTAAACGACTTATGCATGTACTTGAGTGAGGATAAAAGAACTTTCCAAGTGCTCTTCTAAGAAGTGGTTAGTATGCTCCTAGTGGTCAATTCTGGGAAGTTCAAATCTGCCAACTGACTGCCACAACCCCATTCTCAGTTGCAATTTGACATTTACATTACGAGAAAAAAAAAATCTTCAAAAAGAAAAACCAAAATGGCAAGTCATTTTCTTACGGGAGAGGGATAGTTATATGCAGGGGGCTATGCATATTCTTCTGTATTTTCCAAATTGTTTAACGTAACGGTAACAGTAAATTAGGTGACCCGAACCTTGAGGTCATGTAACTCAATACAGCATCTGGAAAACATCAGCTGCCATCTTCCCTCTGGTATTGATCAGATTGCTCTCCCTCCCCATATAAAGCCACAGGCTGCACGGGAGACACTCCAGCCCACTGGTTATGAGCATAAACTGTGGATTAGTCAGCCTGCTTTCCAATCTGCTTCCACCACTAGTCCTGAGGCCTCAAGCAAATTAGTTAACAGTTCACTACCTCAGTTTCCTCACAGACAAAATGGTACTTGCCTCTCAGGGGTTGTTGTGACGAGTAAATGAGCCTACCTGTAACGCACTTAGTGCGTGGCACATAATAAGGGCTCAGTAAAGGTGAGGTACAGGTGGCCATACCTAAGACTGCAGAGAGGGTGATAATCGCTTATTGTCAGATTTACAAGATGGTTACCAACCAAGTGGCCAGTTGCCATCTGTTAAACATGCAGCGGTCTAATACAATTTAATCAGTAAGTACCTGAACGCTTACTAAGTATAGTACTCTCTATGAAGACTCTCTATTGAAGCTGCCAGCCTGGAACTCAAGCTCCACTTGAAACTCAAATTACAAAGATGTGAGGAGAAGGGGGTCTAGGGGTAAGAGGAACAGGGGAAACAAACCACTTCAGGGAGAATGGGAAGCAACAAGGGCCCAAAAGGAAGCTACATTTGTACTGAACCCAATTAGCACTGTTTTGAGATTTCTCCAGCAAACCAGTGGCAGAGAAGCCTAATTAGTAGACATTACTCAAGGCTGAGATCGGCCCAAGAGGAGGGATCCAGGTAGGAGTCCAGGTCACAGCAAGTCAGGCTAAGGATGACAGAGAATTGGGTGAGATTATGGGATTGGACAACAAGGATAAAACTAACACAAAGATATGAGAATCACGTGGAGTTTTTAAATGCACAAATTCTCCCTCCAAAGACCTCCAGGTTGGAGGTAGAGCCCAGATGAGTGTATTTTTAAATTGCACTGGCGATGCTGATGCAAACCCCAGACTAGCACAAAGCAGGAGCTCAACAATGTCAGTAGGAATAAATAGAATGAGCGACTGAAAAGCTAATTAAGTCTGGAAGAAATTTCAAAGTTTGAGATCATGAACATGGAACAAGTGAAAATCAGCTCAAAGTGCAGAAAGCTCACTGGAATTGTGGTGGGGCCGGGGGGGGGGGG
>NW_006795096.1:1070476-1074022 GCF_000442215.2 Lipotes vexillifer | reverse complement strand
GGGGCGGGGGGGGGGGGCAGTACACACACTATAGAACCACAAGACCAGCCAGAAACAAGGTTAAAAGAAAAATCAAGTTATGTGATCTTACATAAAAAGGATTACAGCAATGGTTCTCAAACTTGGCTGAACACTGGAACCACCTGAGGAGTTTTTAAATCTCCTGATGCCCAGGTCAAACCGCAAGTCAATTAAAACAAATTCTGGGAATGAGACCCAAGCTTCGCTATTGTTTAGAGCTCCCAGGTGATTCAAATGTGCAAATATGTTTGAGAAACACTGGGAAAGAGAGGGTCCAGGAAATCAGCAGGTGAAGGGAATGAGGAAAATCCAGGCAATCCAAGTTGGTGGTTCTCAAACTCTGGCGTGTATCAGAATCACCTGGAAGCAAGCTCATTGCTTCCGTGCGGCTCATCACTGAAGAACAAAAGGACCTGGCCCCCTACAGGTTCCCCCAATTCCCCAGGTAATTCTGATACACACCAAAGTCGGAGAACCATGGTTCCAAGTGGCTAGAAAGAACTCCAAAGGAGAAACTAAGCACTATGAACCACCCCAAGCAGTAACTGAGAGCATTCCTACCCCTCTGCACCTGATGAATACAACCCTAACATGAGGTTGTACTGAACATTACCAGAATCAATATACCTGTAAAGGTCCAGCAGTAAAGCTAAGGCACCACAGGTCTCACACACACGACACTTGCAACCCTGCCATCCTCCACCTCAAAAGGCACCTTCTACAACACTCACGTCTGGCTCCTAGTGGACAACATACCGAAAGCATGCATTGCCACCTGCCTTTCACAATTAGAAAGCAATCTAGAAAAGTTACACACACACTAATAAGCAGAGTATATAATTCAAATTCCTATTACCATGTAGAAAGAAACCCCAGGACTATTAAAGTTACATTGGGAAGACGTGAACCTGTTTCACATAATGGTCAATCATGCACTCTGCTTATAACTGGGGCTATGTAACTCTATGTAACTTTTACTCGTTAATATTGCACTTATTTTCTCCCAAGATATCACGACCAAGCCTAGCCACATGAAACGTCATTAGAAGGAAACACTTAAAGAGAAATTAGGAATTGCTTCACCTAGCTACATAGTGATATAGTACTTATGACCAGTTCCAACCAAGTGGTAGGTATTCCATTTAGAACGTTACATTTTATCTAATAAGATTCAAGAGAATACTTCCCCATGCATATGACCATCACCATCCCATCAGAAATCTCTATAGCAGCACCAGAATTTTCATTTTCAAGATACATGAGCTTTTGTCAAATGGTGACATCTCCCCTGTAATATGAATTTTCAATATAATATAAAAAATGATGGATATATTACGCATTTCACAGAGCGCAGAGAACAGAAACCTGTCAATGAATTTAGAATTTGTTACAACCTATCTGAAATTTTACACTAAAAGATCTGTTCACTCTATAAACCATGTAAATGTAAAACAGGTACCCATGCTTTACACTGGTAACAAGGAATAAAATACTCCTGCCTAACAGTTTGTTGCCTTAGTACTTTTTTAAAATTAATTTTCATTAACACTACAATTGTAAAAAAGCAACAAGCCAAACAGCCTTCAAACTGATAAAAAGTTGAAATCTGCATAATATACTTCAAAACAAAACCAGATTTTTTTCCCCACCATTTGAATTTGTGCACTAATCTTTAGATGTATAAATGTACAGGGCTTATTGCAAAGTGCAAGTCACTGTTTTAGAAAAAAACAAAACAGGAAAACTTAATAAACACCCTTTTCTATCTTAAAGGTCATCCCTAAGTGATTTAGATTTCTTCACTTGAACCTGGCTTCTCTGGCAATCTACAGATCCCATTTTACAAAACGACTTAATGCTTTTCTACCAAAGTCTGTCATTAAGCAAAGAAGCACAAATAAGCGAAACGGAAATTTTCCAAGTAATGAAAGAGAGTTAAATTAACCAGAAACATGGCAATTTGTTTCCATGTAGCAAAACACGAAAGTGGGCACTTAGGGAGAGGGCGGGGAGGACCTCAGTGCACATCGATTAGGTTAACACTAACAAAAGAAGGATGAGTTATCTGTTAAACTATCGATGACAGTTTTGAGCTCAGACCTTTAAGATGTGATTCCACTTAAATCATCATCTGTCGCTACACACACATCACCTTCCCTTGGACACTGAACACGGCTAATTTAAGTTTATGGCTCCCATCTGCCCCCCACCTGTCTCCCTCCATATCCCACGACACTAAGGACCACCAAAGCCAATTCCCCTGAAGCTGCCCACGCAGGTACACGCATCTTAAAAGACCTCACCAGAAGGACGCGTGGAGCTAGCTACCTCCACCTTTTCGCCGCTTGCTTTCACCTTTATTCTTTCCAGACAAGCAAACTTCAGCGAGGAGGTACGCTCAGAGGCAGGGGGTACGTGCCGGGTCGTTAAAAGAACCCAGATTTCGGGGACAGCTCAGCTCGGGAGAGATGCCACCTCCCTTTTCAAACGGCCATTTGGCACCACCAGAGGGGCAGCACCCACTCAGAGACCAGCACCAACGCAACAGAAACCACGGGTGAGCGGGGGGCAAAGCCTAGGAGAGAGGCCGCGGGCACCCAAAGTTCTGCTCTAGCAACGGCCGGGCTCCCCCTGGGGTCAGGCACCGGACCGGAGAGACGCGGGGTCTGGGGCAGCGGTTCCAGGTGCCCGGCACCTGGAACCCGAAGAGAGTCAGCCACTGAGCCCACAGAGGAGCGGTGGACTCCCAACTCGGAGGCTCGGCGCCCGGCTCCACTCAGGTCCCGTGAGCGGCACTCGGGCGCGCCTCCCCGCGTCCGCCCCGCTCCCCGGCCCGCGTCCGCCCAGCTCCCGGTCCCCGTCCGCCCCGCTCCCCGGCCCGCGCCTACCTTGAGCCAGCGCCCGGAGCAAGTGCAGCTGCAGCGCCGCGAGCGCCCACCACCCGCGCCGCCGGCCCGCGCTCAACTTTGTCGCTGGCCTCCCGGCGCGCTCCCCCTCGTCCTCGCCGGGGCTCCCGGGCGCCGAGCGGGCTCCCCGAGACCGCCGCCGCCGCCGCTCGGGGCCAGGCAGGGACCCCCGCGGTCGCCCCGAGCCCGTTGCGCCGCCGCCGGCCGCCAGCCGCACGCCCCGGGCCATGTAGAAGAGCCGCCGCCCCCGGCCTCGGGCCCCGTGAGCGGGACGGCAGGCGGTGGCCTCCCGGCCGGGCGGCCAAATACCAGGGGCGCCGGGCGCTGAGGGGAGCGACGGGGGAGAAGTTGTCAGCGGGGAGATGACAACCTGTCACGCAGCCCCCGCGGCCGGAGCGCCGTGGCCGCGCCGCGTCTCAAGAAGGGTCGGGCAGGCGCTGAGGAGACGCCGCCGCCCCCGCCGCGCGCGGAGGAGAAAGTGCACCCTCCCGCCCGCGCGCCGCCGCTCGCCCGCCCGCCGCCGCCGCCGCCGCGCCCCATTCACAGCCCAGCCGCACGCGCCGCCCGCCCGCGCCCGCCGCCGCCGCTGATTGGCCGAGGGGAGGGGGCTAGCGGGGCC
>NW_006795096.1:1034404-1070327 GCF_000442215.2 Lipotes vexillifer | reverse complement strand
CCCGCCTCGTCCCGCCCAGCAGTGCCGGCGCGCAGGTGGGCTCGCACGTGCGGCCGAGGGCCCGGCGGACTGCAGGCTGCAGGCGAGAACAACTGGGCGCGGCCCTCCCGGCGCCCTGGCCCGGCCTCCCCGCCGCCCGTGGGGGCCGCCCCTCCCGCCTGCAGGCTCCGTGTTCGCGTGGTTATGCGCCAAGTTGCGGGGATTGCAAACGAGAAACACGCTTGATCGGGTTTTCAATTCCCAACAACAAAAGGCACCTGTGGGTGCAGATACGCAGCCTGTTGAGAGGCTTTGTAGGGGCGTCCAAGGTCATGGGTGGCCTGCGGGGAGCACAGCGCCGGCCGCTTCATACCGTGGGGTGGGCCGGTCCCCTAGGGGATGGGTCCACTAGGGGAAGCGTCCCCTAGGGGGAGGGTCTCATAGAGGGAGGGTCTCCTGGGGGGTGTCCCCTAGGGGAAGGGTCTCCTAGGAGAAGGGTCCCCTAGGGGGAGGGTCTTCTAGGGGGTGGATATCCCGGTGGGAAGAGTCTCCTGGCGCAGGGCCTGGGGCCTCCGCGAAGGGCAGTGGGCGCGGTCGCCGGAGCTCCGCAGCATGTGGTAAGCATTAGCGGAGTTTATGGGTTGAACTAAGCGCTCTGGAGGCTGGGAGGCCAGCATTTTTGTGGGAGGAGGGCCTGGAAGGTGACACACAGTCTGACCCTGGGGCGTGTGATAATTGAGTGAGATCACTAAGTGGTGATGGCAGCGGGTCAGGGCGTGCGCCTCGCTCGGCGCTGGCTCCCCAGGAAGCACTGGGTGCCGGTTTGCTGTTACTCCGTTTATTGCCCCAGGCGGGAGAGTGGACAGCGGGTCACTGTGGCCCGAGGTTCCTGAGTGGGAGCTAGCTCCCGCTTCCAGAACGCCTACTGTGCGCTACCCAACCTCTGCTAAGTCTGAACAATGACTCTATAAAGGAAAGATGAGGAAAGATGGGGAAACTGAGGACCGAGGACAGCAGCCAATTAGAGGAGGTGGATTCTGAACTGGATCTGACCCCAGGGCCTGCCCTCTGCCTGCTTCCCACACCATGCCAGGAGGGTGGGAAGTGACATGCAACCCAAAGCCAGCGTATTTTCTGGGACCGTATCGCACCAACTCCAACAGCACAGCAGAGCCCTGTGGACCAGTGGTGTCCTAAGGACACGTGGACGAGGGGCGTGGGGGGAGGGGTCTTGCAGTTTCCACGGCAGCAGCCCTTGGCCTCTTCTAACTCGCAGGGTTATATGAGAGTCTAGAGGGGGAAATGAGCCATGCCTACCGTGTGTTGAACCCTCCCGTGGGCCAGCCCTGTGCGGTAGCATCACACTCATCCCCACCCCACCCCGGCTGTGTGAAAGGGGCTGTCCCACGTGCAGTGGGGGAAACAGGACAAAGGAGTGAAGTGGCTTCACTGCTGAGCACCTCTGCTTTGGTCAGAGATGGGGGTGAGGCACCAGTGGAGCGGATGAGGGTTTTGACATCTTAACTCCACTCTTTCTAGTTGTGAAATCTGAGCAAATTGCTGGCTCTATGTTCCTATAAAAAATTAGGAATAATTCCCACCTCACAGGGTAGTTGCAAAGGAGTGAGGTAATTCACACTCAATAAATGCTAGTTTGCCTTTCCTCATACCACCTTGTTATGAAGCAAACCACCCTTGCTATGCCCACCAGTTGAGTCCAGTCCACATTTAACCTTTTCCTTTCATCTAGAAATATATGCCCATTACTTTCCTTGCAAATGGCAACCCACGCCCACATACCCTTACAGCATAGGCATGAATATGGCTCAGGCAACTTCTTGACATCAGGACACTCAAAAAATGCCCAGAGCCTCTTTTGCTGGGATTGACTTTGCCGTTCAGAGAAACCTTCATGGAAACTTGCTTGGAAATTGGAAAGCCAAGCCAGTATGCTGTAGGTTGTCAGAGAAGCATTGACATCACCGTTACTCCAAAAGGTCTGGAGACACCTCTGGGAAATTTTTTATTCCAATATCATCCTGGGTAAGTGAGGCTCTAATGGTGTCTCATTTTACAGTTGAAGGAACCAAGCCGGGGAAGTTGAATAGATGCAATGTAGCTGTGATAAAGCCAGAGCAGGAATCCAGCTCTCCTGAGTGCAATTCTAAGACTTTTCTTCCACACCAGACAGTGTTGCCTCTTACATGACCCATTAGGTTACTGTCTTAGGGAGTATGTGTGGACTGTAGGTATTCTTTCTCAAACAAATAATACAGAGAAACCCCTTTATAATGCTGGGGAGAGGAGGTAGCCAGCACAGAACTGGAATATTTCTGCCCAAAAGGGCCAATTAATTTCTCAGTTTAATTTTATCCAGCCCAACGAGAAGGTCTCAAGAAGTGAACATGTTATACGTGTTTAAAAATCTTTAGCCGTGTACGTATTTTAAAGGACCATGAAGTGGAGTCATGTTACTCCATGAAAGCAGTCATTTTTCTTTCAAAAAAATAGTGGTTTACTATTTTCCAGAACAAGAAGTTAGGGTTTCCCCTGCTTGCTTAGAGAAGAGGTTTTCAAAACAAATGATAATTGAAGTGGAGTTAGGACTGTTCACTGAGCCGGCCGATGTTTTCCACTCTTCATAAATAAAAGCTCCTCCAGGTGTGGTCCATGGTCCATCAGCCTCACCTGGGAGCTGGTGAGAAATGCAACATCTCAGTCCCTTCGTGGACCTACTGCATCAGAATCTACAGTTTAACAAGATCTCCAAGTGATTCACATGTAAATTAAAGTTTGAGACTCACTCCCTGTCTCTTGGGAATTTAATAAACGTGATGAATACGGCTCTCTTTATCTTCCTATATTCCTTCTTTGCTTCCTCTGTCCTTTCTCTTCCTTCTTTTGCCCATAATGGGCCATGAAATAAAAGGGAAGGTTTTTTTAAAGATGGAATTATAATTTTACTTTTTATTTTAAAAGGAAAATATGCATCTTCTTAGAACATTAATAGCCTCAACTGTATACAAATTAAAACCCAAAAAACACTCATGGCACTGTGAAAAAAAAAAAGTCAAGGGAAACACACAACAAACTACACAAATGGCTTTTATAAGTCAGTATGAAAAATTGATGAACAATTCGTAATATAAAGACGGGCAAAGCACATGAACAGGCAAGTCTGGGAGAAATACAAAGTGAAAATCAATGTTTGAAGAGTTTGAAATGAAAAATTAAAGTAATAGGGCTTATAAAAATGTTAAAGGACTGATAATGGCAAGTGTTGGTGAAGGTATGTGAAAATGGGTACTCATGTTATGGGTGGAAATACAAATTAAACAGCCTTTCTGGAGAGAAACCAGCAATCTGTAGCTAAACTTTAAATAATAATTGTCTTTGGTCTAGACATTCCACCTCACAAATGCACAAATGTGTGTTTAAGGTTGTCCACTGCAGCATTGTTAATAATAGCAAAACTGGAAAGCAACCTAATCCCCATCCAGGAAGGTTAAGTACAATACGGTGCATCCACACAATAAAATCCCACGTTGACTGTTAAAAAAAAAGAAGAAAAGTATCAGTACAGAAATGTCCACAATATTCAGTTAAGTGTCCTCTTATAAAGTTATAAAACAAGTGTAAATAGAATAATCCCTTTTATGTTCATTTTATTTTTTTTCTGAAAGGATGAATGCCAAACTTTAATGTTTCCTTTAGGGGTTATGGAATTATATGATTTTCTCTACTTTAAAATTTTTCAAATGTGAATATATATTGCATAATAAATAAAGAGCTTATTTTTAAAAAGCAGAAGGTGATGAGCCCAAGTCATTTCTTTCCTATCATTCATTAAGAAATGTCCCTCATGGGTTCTCAGTGGCTCTTCTGAGAAAAATACTCCCCGATCCTATTAGAGGCTGTAACATAAAGCAGGAACTTCTCCGCATGTGCCCATCCACGTGCAAATCAAGGCAAAGATCAAGGGGATCCCTTACATCTGGTTTCCATGGTCTTCTGATAGACACCCTCTGAATGTCTTAGTATCACTGGAAAATCTCCACCACCTGCTTATCCTACCCTCACCCTCACCTTTGTTCCGTTGCCTAGCAACCCATTAACAAACCACCAGGTGCTGCCTTTGATCCCTACAGGGCGTGTGCTTTGGTCACCTTAGAGCCTACCCAGTTTCCTGAGAATCTGTTCAGAGACTAAACTCTCTCATGAAATGCTCCTATTAAGAAAGCAGCAAAGAAGAGAGGTACCGGAGATTTACCAAAAGCTTCCAAAAATTTCTACCAGCCTTCTTTAAGAGTAATTGTCCTTCACTTTTCAGACTGCTTTAAATTGTATGAAGCAGAAGTTCTTAATGTGTGGTCCCAAACAAGCATCATTATCATCACCTGGTTGGAAATGCAAATTCTGGGGCATCATCCCAGGCTACAGGATCAAACTCCAATCAGAATCTCTGGGGGTGAGCCCAGCAGGCTGTGTTTTCACAAGCTCTCCAGGTGATTCTGGTGCATGCTCAAGTTGGAGACCCATTGGCAAGTAATTCCATCCATTCTTACTTCTCAACAAGTATTTATTAAATTCCTGATTTGTGCCAGCCCCAGTGCTAGGCAAGAGAGAAACAAACAATTACAGTAATTGTATGATAAGCGAAAGCACTTAAGGGAACAGCTGAGAAAAGATCTCACCACCTTGGAGGATCAGGGAAAAATTTCCAGGGGAAGTCAAGTCTAAATGTAGACCTGAAGGATAAGTGGGAATTGAATCAACAGCGAGGAGCAGAAGGAAGGGCGTTCCAGGCAGAGGGAGCACCACGTGCAGAAGCCCAGAGAGTGAACTTCAGCATGAGAACAACGAACATCTACTGAAGGTTTGTAACAGGCAACTACATAATCAGATACATTTTTAGAAATATCATTCAGGCGGTGGGTTGGATTGGAGTGGGGCAAGATTGGAAGCCAGGAGACCTGCAAGGAGACAGTTGCAGCAATTGAAATAGGAAATGATAGTGACAGTTGGGATGGGAGAGAAGAGGCAGATAAAGGAACTATTTAGAAGGTAGGATCCGTACTTGAGAAAGGGAGGTGTCAAAGATGACACCTGTTTTCTGGCTTGGGCAGCTAGAAAAACAGCCTTCTGCTTCTTAAGAGAGTGACGAACACAGGTGGAGGAACGGAATTGCAGGGTTGAAGGTGAGAGGAACACCTGATTCAATTTTGAATATGTTAGATACGAGATGTCTGTGGGACATCTTCACACAGATACGATCACTAGACACGTGGATCTGGGGGTAAACTGAGAAGGAGGGAACAGAGGTAGGGGGAAAGGCAGGAGAAGATGGTGGTGTCCGAGTGACGGGGAGACGGGTGACTTCATGGAATCAACAATGGCAAAGACGACTGAGTGTCCAGAAGCTCAGGACTGAAAAGTGATCCCTGGATTTAGTGACAAGGATGTTCTCCCAGACCTGTGACAGCAGTTTCATTGGGAGCCCGTGCCAGGTGATAGAGGAGTGAGTGGGGGATGGAAGTGACATTTTCAAACGGTTTAGTGCGAAGGTGCGGGCAGAAGATGGCAAGAAGATTTGGGCTTGGGGGAAGTTTCTTTTCTGTAGAAAGGGAGACCCAGGAGGAAGGAGTGGTAATCAATAGCTCAGGGTCCTGAAGATCCCTGGGAATGTCCTGGCAAGTGAAGGTTTGATCTTATACAGGGAAGGGCCATCCAGTCCACTGTAAAGGGAGGCTGGGGACAGGGGCAGTGGGCACAGCCTACTTGGTGAGCAGTTGGAGAAATTAAGGAAGATACAGTTGATATCTTCTCTCTCTCTCTCTCTCTCTCTCTCTCTCTCTCTCTCATCACTCTCTTCAACAGGGGACCTAGTTATTTTAGGGATGGAAAGAGGAGGGGAATTGGCCAACTTTGAAAGTACAGAGTGTAGGAATTTTGAGATATTTACTTTGGAGAAAGGGAGAGACTTTAGCAACAGATTCAATAGACATCTTTCCACCTGGTTTTCACATAAGCACTATATTTAATCCTCACGACAATCCCTGTGTGATAGGAAATGTGTTTCTGCACTTTACTGAGGCCAAGTAAACTTAAATCATTTGCCCTGGGGTACCCAGCCAGGTTCAAATCCCAGATCTGGGATTTGAACCTATGTCCTGATGCTGTCTCCTGCTTTGCGGGCAGGCAGGACAAATACTGTACAGACAGCATCATGAAAACTGATTAATGGGAACCTTAAAGGGCATCTTGTTTATAAGAGGAAGTTTTAAGTCAAATAAAAGAAAGCTCTTAAATCCCTCTGGGGAAAAGGCATGGAAGTGATGGGATCTCAGAGCTGAATGCGAGAGTTGGAACTGACCTTAACACATATTAAGTCCAGTTGTCTGCCCAAGGGACTCAGTGCCTCCCTGTCAACCCACAGGATCATTCCATTTGGCGAAAGCTCTGGTTACTAGTCTCACTTGCACTGAATTGTAATCAGCCTTTCTGTGATGTCCATCTGCTGGTCCTTGTTCTGCACTCGGGAGCTATATGCAAGTGTCACTGTTTTCTCTCCCTGGTGCCCCAAGATGTGTGTGGTTCACGTAAACAATAAACATTTGTTTATTGAGCTCTGGACTGAAAATTGTGAAGGCTGGATTTTAGTCGAGTTCCATCATTTACCAGTGGAATAACTTCAAATATGGCACAGTCCCTCTTTTGGCTTCAGTGCCATTGCCCCAAAATGTGGTGTAAAAGAATCCCTTTGCTCACAGGCTCTGAGGGTGAGGAGTTTCATCAGGGTACAGCCGGGAAATGGCTGGAACTGGAATCATCCGGAAATTCTTCACTCGACGTCTGGTACCTGAGTCGGGATTACTTGCAGGCTGCGCTCGGTCGGGACTGTTAACCAGACCGCATACATGTGGCTCCTCCATAGGACGTGGGCTTCCTCACAACCTGGCAGCTGGGTTCCGAGAGGGAGCATCTGAGAGCACATGTCTGGAAGCTGCATGACCTCTTATGACCTAGCCTTGGAAGGCATATGCAGCAGCGCAGCATCACTATGCAGCATCACTTCCCTTGCACTTTGTTGGTTGAGATTCACTAAGCCCGGTCCAGATTCAAGAGGAAGGAGAATTAGATGCTCCCTCTTTTTTTTTTTTTTTTTAACATCTTTATTGGAGTGTAATTGCTTTACAATGGTGTGTTAGTTTCTGCTTTATAACAAAGTGAATCAGTTATACATATGTTCCCATATCTCTTCCCTCTGATGCTCCCTCCTGATGGCGGTGGCGGCGGGGGGGGAGAAAGTCACATTGAAGAAAAGCAGGCAAGATGGGAAATACTGTTATAGCCATTTTGGACAATACAGTCTGCCAGAGGTAATCCCTGAGGACTCTGGGAGATACTTGGAAAACAGGTACCTTGCAGGGCCAGAAGTCCTGCCTTAGAAAGCCGTGCTTCAGATCAGAAATACACAGCCCTCCACATCAACCATTCCTTCTACTACTAGGCATTATGTGTCCCCCCAAAATTCATACATGAAGCCCTAACATCCAGTACCTTAGAATGTGACCATACTTGAGAATAAGGCTTTTAAAGAGGTAATTAAGTTAAAAAGAGGTCATTAGGGCAGGCCCTATTCCAATCTGACTGGTGTCCTTATAAGAAGTGGAAATTTGGACACACAAAGAGAAACCTGGCATATGCACACACGGAAGGAAGACCCTGTGAAGGGGTAGCAAGTGGGCAGTCGTCTGCAAGCCAAGGAGAGAGACTTCGGAAGGAGCCTGCCAACACCATGATCTCGGACTTCTGGCCTCCAGAACTGTGAAAGGATTAAATTCTGTTGTCTAAGCCACCCAACCTGGTGTTTTGTTATGGCAGAGTCCTAGCAAACTGATACAGTGAATGACTAGGTATCACGGCTACAGGCACAGTCTTGCTTCAGGGACATATCATTGCCCACCTGTGCTCCTCGACATCTCAGCCCCAAATGGGACATTTATTATGTGTTTTTACCTTTCACTCTCCTGTGTTCTATTCAGTTAGGAAGTGAAGCTCAGAGTTGATCAACTCCATCATTCTGAAAAGTTATTAAATGAAGGAGGCGCATGACTGCAGGGTCGCCTAGAGATTATGGAAAGTACTTTGGTGATACATGTATATGAAAATCCTTGAGAGAGTTCATATTCTTTGGCCCAAGATTACATTCCAGTAAATATATCTTTAAAATAATTGAAAATGCTGAGATTCATGCACAAAGAATGCTTATCTTGGCATTGTTTGTAATAGGAAAAAAAGTCAGAAGCACCCTAAATGTCTGAAAGTAGAAATTATTATACATTATGGCTTATCTGCTTCGTGGGATACTGTGAAATTGTTAGATCTATATTTTCAAAGAATATTTAATGACATGGGAAAATGGTCAGGATAAGTGGGGGAAATTGTTTATGTCATTTTTCTTTCTTTCTTTCTTTTTTTTAAATGTGGAAAACACGGGTATACTTTGGATGGATGGCTGGCTGGCTGGCTATAAAGACAGATAAATACTAAAAAATGATTGGAAGAAAATGCCCCAAAATATTAATGGTGGTCATTCCTGTATAGGATTACAGGTGACTTTTTCATTAAAAATTCTAGGAATTCTAGACTGAATACATTTCTCTTTATAATAAATAATAAGTAAACGAAAATGTTATGTTTTAATGTGGAGATGGTACCCGCAGCTCTCTCCTCCCACATGAGGGGCGGACAGCATTTATCGAACTCACACTAGGAGATGTTTGGAATTTTTAGTAATGCTGCTTTTTCCTACCTCTGCATCTTTTCTCTTTTCTCTCCCTTCTTTTCCTTTCAAAAACCATTACAACTGAGTCAGCTTCCTGGCCCAGTCGGCTTCATTCTGGGGCCAACAGTGGCACCGAAGAACATTTGCTGGGAGGACCAAGAATCACAGAATTTGAGAGCTGGAAGGGGCCTGAGAAACCATCTAGTCCAACACAGTTATTTATCCTGTTGTCAGCTGGAAAAGCATGAAATGTGCAACAGAACATCCCAGTTTGCCATAATAAGCCATTATGAGTCTCTCAGCCATGAAGTTGTCCGAATCATTTTCAAAGCTATTTGTAGTTTCAAGTGTATCGTTTCCATAAATCTGCTCCCCACTGGAGAGGACAGGGTGGGGACGTGGTTTAACAGCAACACGTGGCCGCAGGCTGCTCTCTGGGTGCCTGTGAGCACTATGGGGGAGGTGTGCAACATGTGGCAGTGGTCCTGGGCTAATGTGGGGTCAGTGTGGTGTGCAGAGAGCAGGACAAGCTGGCCAGAGCTGGGTCAGCCTGGCCACAGCTGCAGCAATGTGTTCATTTCTTGGTGATGCAGCTGAAGAGAGATGGCCGCAAGCTAGAGCCATAAATCTCCAGTGAAAATGATGGCAGAACAAAGGACAAGTAGACTAAAATGGGGAGGACTTGACGTGGATCTGGTGGCTGTTTTTAAATATCCGACTGTGTGGACAAGTTATTGGACTTAATTTCAGCACCCATTGGGGGAGGCCTATCCAATGGTGAGTCGAAATTCAGTTAAGGGAGGACTTTCTAGCAATTGGAGCTCTCCCCACACTGAATAAGCTGCCTTGAGAGGTAGTGAGCTCCCTGTCAGTGGAGCAAGTGAAGACCAAGCAGCTGGATTTCAGGAATATGAGAGAGAAGGAAAAGCGGCAGGCAGAGGGTTGGATCCAGCAAGAGTTAAGATTCCTATCAACTTTCCCTCCCAACTGTGGGATTCTGTCTCTTTTATTTTACTTATGAACTCTGTGTCTTATCCACAAAAAGACTTGGACACAAATGTTTACAGCAGTTTTGTGCAAAATAGACACAAACTAGAAGCAACTCAAATGTCCTCAATACCTAAATGGATAAACAAACTGTACCGTGGCCCCACAATGAAATACTATACAGCGATGGAAAAGGTGCAGCTACTGATATAGGCAACGGCAGGGATGAATCCCAAAAACACACAGCTGGGGGAAAGAAGCTAGACACTAAAAATACGTATGAGGTTCTAGAACAGGCAAGCTAGTCTACAGTGATAGAAAGCAGATAGGTTACATGGTTGTATACATTTGTCAAAACTCACTGAACCGTGCCGTCACAATGGGTGTATTTAATTGTGTGCAAATTTTACCAAAACAAAGTTGATTTTTTAAAATTAGGATGCTTTGTTAGCCAGAAAGATTTAAGGCAGCTTTCTTTTATGTGGATTTTTTTTTTAAAGATTTTCTTAAACATCAAGTGTTGCCTCCCCTTTCCAATATTCTGTGATGTGGTGAGCAGGGCCCTGTTCATCTTCTCTATACTTTTCAAGGATTTCCACATGTTACTGGTGTCCACTTTTGCCATCATCTTTCCAGGCTGAAGAGACCTGCCTCCCTACTGTGGCCCTTCTCTCCCGAGGGTCAGAGTGGCTGACTTGGGACGTCTCCCATCTCCATGTGTCTGTCTTGAGATACACAGCATAGGTCTGCTCTCCTTTTGTGCACCCCATAAATAGTCACTGAGCACCTACTATATAAAACATTTCTCACTTTTAAGGAGCTCACCTTGCAAGAGGCCAACGTTCAGCAGATCACCTTTACACACTTTCAACAGGGGTCTGAGCAGAGAATGGAATGAACACAGAGAAGGCAAGATTAACTCTGAGCAGTGACAGGGGGACCTATAGTCGGGGGAGGTCTCAAGGCATCTGCGTCAGGATTACAGGGGTACCAGGAACTCACAAGCTGGTGTTATACTCTCTGCGGAGGGCAACACAACATTCCAAAGCATGGAGTTATGGAAGAGGGGCAAGGAAAGTTAAAAGGAACCCCCAGCAAAGGTGGGTAGGGCACGGGGGGAGAACGGCGGGAAATGAGGGCTTTCATGAAGCAATGGGATAACGAACTATGTCCTTCAACGACCTGATGCCCTTCCTGGGAAGATCCAGTATTCTGTTTGTGTCTTGCCTGATGTGTTCCAGAAATAGTGCACAGTGCCGGCCCAGACCTTTCCCTGGGCCCTGGCTGACAGCTCCACATTACTTTTCCCTGGATGCATGACCAGGGTTTGCCCCACTGAAGCTCATTTGCCACTTCCCTGCCCACGCACTCAGCCCTGAAGAACTCCCACCGTTCAACTCCATTGGCCTGACATTCTACCACCCAGGAAGGGCCAAGGTCACGTACCGAGAGATGACTTCACTGGGCACGTCTTCTTCCAGATCGTTTGCAGAAACATCACAAGGGACCATTTCCAGGGCTCCTCGCCGGGGTCCCAGCAGTTGACACTGTTCCTGCCAGAGCTGCCTCTTCATTACTGTTCTTTCCTCCCTGTCTCTAAGTCACTTTCTCATCCCACACTGCCCACCCCATCCTATGCTAACTAAAGGTTTAAAAATAGATGTTGGGGGCTTCCCTTGTGGCACAGTGGTTGGGGGTCCGCCTGCCAATGCAGGGGACGCGGGTTCGTGTCCCGGTCCGGGAAGATCCCACGTGCCGCAGAGCGGCTGGGCCCGTGAGCCATGGCCGCTGAGCCTGCGTGTCTGGAGCCTGTGCTCCGCAACGGGAGAGGCCACAACAGTGAGAGGCCCACGTACGGCAAAAAAAAAAAAAAAAAAAAAAAAAGATGTTGGTGCAGAACCCTGTCAAGGGCTCTTTGAAAATCTAAAATATTATTTCCACGTGTACCGTCTTCTCCTCATTTACTCCCTAACAGAGATGTCACCAGCTCGATTTCTTACATCAAAATAATGACGTTTTCCCCCAGGATCTTTCATTTCCTTTGGTTGGTGTTCGAAGATTATTACTATTTATAACTGAGACACCATCTTGCCCAGAGCAGAAGTGACATTCTCTTGGCCGTCCTCAAAGTCCTGGCTAGAAGACTACCCCCTACCTTGACATTTTAACAAATACTCTTTACCCCTGCCCTGCAGATCCAGGGGGTTCTCAGTCTGAAGATGGTCAAAGAGATCTAGGCAAGTCATTTGCCAACTCTTTTAATTAAGGAAGTTTGTGCAACAAAATCTTAGGTGGAAATGTATTCATTCAACAGATAATCATTTTAGTGCCTTCTCTGTGCCATGTCCTTTCCTGAGTCCTTGGAATATATCAAGGAAGCCAGCAAAGTTCTGGTCTGCGGGGCTGACACGCAGAAGGGTATAGGGAGGGGAGGATAGGAGAGGCAAAGCAGGAAGCATAATCAATTACATCGTATATTCAAGGGTATCCCCCCCCTGAAGATGGCATTTCAGCGAAGCGCAGGGAGGGAGGGCTTAGCTGTGGGGATTATCTGGGGAAAAGTGTTCCAGGCAGAGGGAACTGCTATAAAGAGGGAGCCTGCCTGGAGGGTTCCAGGAGTAGCAAAGAGGCCAGTTTGGTGGAAGAGAGCGTGCCAGGGCGAGGTCAGCTGGTCCACAGGGCGAGGGGGCCGTAACAACTGTGGCTCTGGGGAGTCGTGGCAGTGTTTCGACCCAGAGAGAGCCATGACCTGAATGATGTTTGAAAAGGTTACTCTGTAAACTAGATAATAGGGAAGCCACTCTGTTTGGGGGGAAGAGGAAGGAGAGACCTCTCAATGGGGTGATCCCCAACTCCTGGGGATCTGCAAAGCCATTAGTGGTTCCATTCCTTATATCACCGTTCTTAAAATATAGAAGATGTTTCTATTATTTAGGTATGGCAAGGCTAACAGATCCAGAGACAACTGCTATTGGAGAGACAGTTTTTTATACTCACAGTTCCCAAAAGAAGGGGCACGCCAACGCCAAGGGGGGATGGGGGAGCACAGGGAAGCACCAGAGCCACTCAGGAGGCAGAGGGAGAAGGGGAAACCGTACGTAGCAAAGGCCTTTATCGTTATTGTCTGGGAAAGAAACAGGTGCGGCAGGGTGGGCAGGCTTAGGATCGGCTGGTTTGGATCATTCCAGCGGGCTCTGGGGCACAGGGCCCATCCCTGGTTGTCTGGTACCTGCCCTGGGTGATGAGGGTAGGGGGACAGTGGCCCAGAGTGGGGGAGCCCCATGGAGGAGGGGCTGGGGTGTGGGCTCTGGGTTGGCTGGTTTGCACATGAAAGGCACGCTCACAGGGGAGTTGTTTACCATCGCTAGGAATTGGTTAACCTTGGGAGAGCAGTCCCTCCAGGGTCTGCAAGTTCCCAAGATAGCAAAGCATCAAAAAGACAGAATAAAATATATGATTAATACACAATGGTTCTCATTAGTATCACTCTGGGAGCTTTTGAAACACAGTGACCCCAGGCCAACTGAGTCAGACCCCAGGCCAACTGAGTCACACCAATTCCTCAGAGATAAATGAGAAAAAGCAGTGGCAGAGGTCCAAGCTTGGCCACCCCCTGGTTGGGAGATCTGGGCCAGGTCACTGTCCCTCCGTGAGCCTTGGTTTCCTCCTCTACGAAATGAGGAATTGTTTCATGCTTCATGGTAGATGAGAATCTACATCTTGTCAAAATGCTCTGTAATTACAACCACCACCAATATTGTTGTTCTTACTGTTTTGCCGATTTCTTATCCCGAGAGCCTTTGAGATCATTTCAGAAACAGGACTCTGGGTCATGTTTTCATCTTTCTTCTCATGGCACTTATTTCTCTTTGTCTTGTCTGATTAGCGCTTGTGTACTTCGGTCCTCCTTCCCTAAGATACTGGGAGCTCCTTAAGAGCAGTCAATGGCCCTTCATCTTTTTTTCATTGGTGCTCACGAGTTCCTGGAACACTGGCTCCCAATAGGGTTTATTGAATGAAAGCAGAGGCCTTGGGCAGTAGCAGGTCAATAAATATACGTTGTCCTTCGCTCTTCTTTCCCAGGCCCTGAGCCCAGAAAACTCCCCTGCAAACACTCCCTTTGCTTAATGATGGCGTTGAGGCAGAGAGGTCTTTCTGAATCGTTAGCCTTTGGATGTCTAAGGGAAAATGGCTTGCTCCTTCTGAATGACTGTCCAATTAACAAGCGGTTATGATTATAGCTATAGGAATGTTTCTTTTATTCAACAGACATTTGTTGAGTTCCTACTATGTACCAGACGCAATTTGAGGGTTGGGGTTAGGGAATAAGACACAGCCCCTGGCCTCAAGGAACTTATAGCTTAGAGTAGGATACGTACAGAGAAACAATTAATTATAATACAAATGATTCTCTTGCTATCACAGCTCAACTAATACAGGTTCTATTACAGGAGTTTTAAAAGGTCCACCATTTCCTTTACTGGATTTTCCAAACTTAAAATAAAATGGGAGGAAGCCAGAAAGTGATAAGGATTGATGAGGCTTCTGTTATAGAGGCCAGGAGGAAAGCCTTGTAACCTTCCTAAAAAGAATAAACGGAATAGACAGAAGCTGACCCATCGAATGAGACATTATATAGGCAGAGAGCAGCCAAATAAACAAAGCCAGGTTATATATCCCAAAGCCAGGAGCCTTAATAACAAGACAGCTCATATGGATCCTTGGCAGAAAAATGGAGATCTTAATGTAGCTGGCATCTCGGAGACCCGGTGGCAGGGAAACAATTGATGAGATGGGCTTCCAGGCCAAAAATGATACAAGAAGGAGAGAGACAGCAGATGGGAGTAGAAAAGCTGCTTGGAAAAGGATGATGCAGATAGCAGCGGGGCCCCCGGACTCACCTGGAAAAGGGTGTGCTAGGGAATCCCAGTGAGTGGAAACTCCATCTCACATGATAACACTTTGGGCCACTCACCACCCATGCACAGCCATGCCCTGGATGGGGATGACCAAGATTAGACAGCAACATTAACAGTATTAGCAAAGAAGCCAATTTAGACCTGGTATTGATGGAAACCTTCCATTGCCCTGCATAGGTAGGCCAAATATCTTATTGAACAGAAAGTAAAGGTCAATGGCTTTGAAGGTCAGTGGCTTTACTGTTTTGGAAAAAAATTCAACTTTACAGCAAAGTTGAAAAACTAGTACAATGAACACACATGTAGCTTTCTGCTAGATTTATCTGTGTTAACTCTCTCCCTTGCCCTCCCTCCTTCTCTCTCTCTCTCTCTCTCTCTCTCCCTCCCCATCTCATCTCTGTCTCTCTCCTTGAGCAACCATTCCTATCACCCAGCCCCCCACCAATTACTTCATCACACCTCTCTTAAAAATACAGACATTCTCCTATTTTTTTTACATGGAGTATCTCATTTAATCCTCTCCACCGCCCTGTACAGGAGGTATTCCTGTCCATGTTTTACTGGTAATAGCCCTGATCCCAATTCGCACCTATAAGAACTAACATTAATTCAGTTACCTAGTACATTTCCCCGTTTGTTCCCTGAATGTTTTCTTGTAGCTGTTTTGTTTTCTTTTGTTTCACCTGAACCTGGGCCAATCAGGGTTAGCCTATGGTATGTGGTTCTTCTGTGTCTCCAGACTCTTTCAATTTAGAATAGTCCCCCACCTCTTTTTGTTTGTTTCTCATGACATAAACTGTTTGGAAAAGTTCAAGCCGGTTGTCCTTTAGAACTTTCTGGATTTGCTGATTGTTTCCTCATGATGACATTCAGGTTAAACACTCTGACAAGAACATAGATGATATAGGTGTTTCAGTGCATCTCATCAGGGCACACAACATCAAGCTGTCCCACCGCTGGCGACGCCAAGTTTGACCACTTGGTTAAGGTGGTGCAAAGATCAAGTTTTTATGAGGGATGACCAGCTGACTGGCTCTTTTCTGGCACAGGTGGGTCAGGACCCTGGCCTTGATTACAGTGACTGGACCAGGAAGCCATGGAGGAAAGGCACCAAAAAATAGACTAATAAAAACAGTAATAATAATAGCAGCAATTAACTACTGAGTACACTGCCTGTAAGGCAAATGGCTACTGTTTTACATGGAGTATCTCATTTAACCCTCATAACTGCCCTGTACAGTAGGTGCCACCATCCATGTTTTACCATTATGAGGCTCAGAGAGGGACAGTGATTTGCCCAGGGTCACACAGTGAGGTAGCAGTAGAGTCAGGGTTCAAACACCTGGCATCTGACTGCAAATCCCATTTTAGCCATCAGGTTAGACCACTTCCTAATCATAGAACAAATTCATTGTCTGAGGGAAAGTGGGGGAGCACATACCCAGGAATTAGCTTGCCTACTTACCTGCTCCTTTCAGAAAGATGATACAGATCATACGGTCAAAAGTGGTCTTTCAGAAAACATGAAGGGAGTATTAAAAAGAATGAATAACTCTATAAATCCAGAGCATTGTCTTAAGTCAACTTACTGGAGGAAAAGTGCCTCATTACAGGAAAACATGCAATCAGAGCTGACCAATTTGTTTTAGTCAAGTCACTTTTACCTCTTCAAGGCTCAGTTTGTACATCTTCAAAATGGGCTAGTACATCCTAGAGCGGAGGCTGATCCAGGTCTTAATGGATTTGAAGCTTATTCAATCTGGAATAAGAAAAAAAAGATTATTAATAAAATCAGGAACAAAGGTGAATATTTATTTAGAATGAGAAAAAAAATCATCACAAATTAGCACATTTGAAAAAGCTGACAAATACCACACACAGCACAAAACCCAAGCCTTGGAGAGAAGCCCACACAAGTGAGGGCTCCTGAAGGCTGAGTTTCATCAATATCCCAGAAAGTCTGACCTGCAGTCATTCTCCATCTCTCCCTGTGATGTCTATGAGCCCAACCTTCGGAATGTATTCCAAACCTGCCCACTCTCACCACCGCCTTACCATCTTCAAGCAAGGCTCCCTCATCCCCAGCCTGGACGGTTACAGCTGGTCTCCTAGTTTCCATTCTAGGCTCTTTACAAGGCTGTTCTTCACATAGCTTCCAGAAAGATCCTTCTTAAAGGTCGGGAAGTTCATGTCCCTGCCTGTTGTCCAGCCTACAGTGGTTCCCAGAGCACTTAGACCTGCCTTGTCCAGTATGGCAGCCACTAGCCACAGGCAGCTGTTGAGCACGTGAAGTGTGGTTCATGCAACTGAGAAAGTCAATTTTTAATTTAGTCTAATTAATTTGAGCTTAAAAACTGATGCCCAATTCAGTTATTAGAAAACCTTTTCAGCATGTTTGGGACATCTGGGTATGTGCATCTACCTTCTCACTGTAAGCATATGAAATCTAAACACTGATCAAGTATTTATGATAAAAATTCAGCACCTAAGTTGAGACGTGCAAGTATAGGTGTAAAACGTATACTGGATATTTTAAAATAGTATGAAAAAAGAACTTAAATATCTCATTTTTTTTATATTGATTGCATGTTGAAAGGTTAATATTCTGTATGATTGGTTAAATAAAATGTTATTAAAGTGATTTCACCTGTTTCTTTTTTATTTTTTTAATGTGATTATGGGAAACCTTTGAATTACATATGTGGCTCATGTTTTATTTCTCTTGAGTAGTGCTGACTTGGAGTAAAATTCAATGTATCGAGATATCCTACATGATCTGGTTCCTGTTTCTCTGTGACCTTATCTCCTAAGACTTTCTTCATGACTGCCAGGTACAGTTGTCCAGGTTGTGTCCTACACAGTGACGGCTGGTGCTAGGCTACCCAGAAGAGGCTGCCTTTTTCTTATTAACATGAAGGTACTATATGGGCTAATAAATGCCCAGACTTGCCCCCCACTTTCACACCATTGGCCTTGCTTTCTTAGATTATTAGGAATCTCCTTCCTGCTTCAGGGTCGATGGACATGCTGTACACAGCCCTGGAATCCTCTTCCCAGTGGCTTTTGCTCCCTGAGTTCATTCGTGTCTTTGGTTTAATGTCAACTCTTCAGAAAGGCCTTCTACAATCACCTAGGAACACCTTGTCTAAAATGGCATCCAAGCCCCCAGTCACTCTCTGACTTGATCTATTTTGTCTTCATAGGACTTACTGCCACCTGAAATCATATTGTGTATTTATTCACTTGTTTGTCTCTCTCACTGGAATGGAAGTTCATGAAGGTGAGAGCTTTGTCTTATCCACCTGTGTCTTCCCAGTGCCAAGAACAACGATTGGGCGTAGTAGGTTTGTTGACCTAATGAGTAGATTTCTATCTCAAAAAGTGGCTGACAGCCTTTAAGGGGGCATAAGGTATAAAAGTGCTTTGTGAGTAGTTTGGATCACTGAAAGAAAAAGGAGAAAGAGAAAGAAAAGCCTGCCCAGGTGGAAGCAGAGAATCCACTGAGGCATAGCCAGACACAGTTGGGCCTCCAGGATTTTGTTGTGTAGTTTGCAATAGACTCTCATACCAGTCCCATGAAAAGTGGCCTTTTAATCATATTAAAGAGGAAAGACTTCTAGAGATTCAGTAGGAAACTCATTTGGGGGCTGGATTAGTCTGGACACATTGGTTGCAATCAGCAGGACCCCAACACATACCAGCTCAAGAGGGAAAGAAGGACCCATTGATTCATGTAACTGAAAGGCAGGTGACGCTGCTGGCTCTGGAGACCTCAGAAACTGAGCTCTAGTGGGGGGGGGGTAGACTCTCCTACTCACTCCCTGTTTCCCAATTCCTCCCCATCTCTTGATTCTCATTCTCTGAGCTTGTCGGCAGCACACTCACCTGCTTCAAACAGACCCCTACAGGAGAAATGACAGGACCTTAGCAGCTCTGGATTATATGTGTAGAAATGGTCTCCCCAACAGGCTATACTTAGAAAACTTCAGGGAAGGATTCTGGTTGACCCATCCCTGGACCAATCACTGCAGCCAAGAAGATTGTGTATTGCGGTTGGCAACCCCAGCACAGCCTCTGTGATGGAGTGTGGAGGAGTAGCTCCCTAAAAGGAGAGGAGTGGTACTAACCAGGCGAGCTCCCCAGATGGGAAGTGATGGGACCAGGGCTTCAGCCCCGGTCAGTGTGACTCCGTAGCTGATACTCTCAGTCACTAGGCAACACAACTTCCTGATCACAGACAAGGTCAGCACCCTGCTAGAAGGGCGGCACAAACCACCAACCCCGTTGCTTGCTTCGTTTCCGAAAATGATGGAATGACTAATAGATGTTCTCGACAGGGGAAATGATGAAAAGAAAATAGCTAACAGGTTGAATGGACTTCCAGCCTTGGTCTACAGAGGCTATTAGAATGGCTTCTACAGCAGACAGGTACTAGATCAAACCGTGGCCAATACCAGGATGTTCTAAGCCTGATTGGAGAGAAGTAAGAGCAGATAAATTACTGCAAGCAGATGGCATCCACCTGAGAGAGCTGCAGGAGCTCATGGATGAAATTGGGGTGGTTGGTTGGCAGGAGTGTGGGTCCGCTGAGCTGGAGAGGATGTCAGCTCACAGATGTGACCCCGGCCGTAAGAGCGCCACGGCAGGGCCCGGGGAATTACAGCACAGAGGAGTCAGCCCTCAGCCTCCATCTGGACCAAGCTGGTGGCGATTGCAGTAAAGAAGAGAAGCCTGTGGACTCGGAAATAACCCACAGGGGAAGGAATGAACGGGGTGTGGGAGCAAGAGCAGCCACCCAGGTGTTGCTCAGAAAAATCACACCTGAGGACTGTGCTGCAGACCTCTGAGGCCGAGGGGGCGAGTTGGCGCATGCGCAAAGAGAGCCAAAGGCTCTCGTTTCCATGGGGTGATGTACAGCCAGCAGCCCACTTAGCCAGGGGAGAGTACGTTTTCTGAGTCACGCTGTCCTGGCTCCAACCCCAGCTCTGCCACCAATTTAGACCAGGTGAACTTGGGCTGGTTGCACTGAGCCTCAGTTTCCTGACCTATAACATGAGGAGAATCACACCTCACTCCAAAAGCAGCGTTGAGGATTTAAATTGATTTCTTTAACATCCAAAGAAAATTTACTGCAACTTCCGTAGAATTGAATTTGTGCTGCAAGACACGTTGCATTTTTTAAAAAGTACCTGGCAGGTAGCAGGTAGGTAATAAGCAGTGGACAGTAGATTGACTACACCTGGAACCAAAGGATTTTTCATCTGAGTTCTATAGTGCCTAGTATATCTGGGGGCAAAGCCTTCAGAGCCACTTTGGAGGGTCTTTGGGAAGGTCTTTAACAAGACTCCAGGCCTCCTTACCTGTTCCTCCCAAACAGCTCTGCTTGTATTTATTTTCTACCTAAGGTTCTTCCTGAGAAAATGTGTGGCATAGTGGGGTTCTCGGTCCCCTCTCCTCACATCCCATCCTCGCTGCTGGTGGGGTCATTTAACATAATTAATGATAGCTCGATACAATACTAATACAAGTTCATTTGCTTCTAGATTTACCACCCCAAAGTCTGAAGCGTCTATACCTTTAGTGCAGTGGCTGAAAGCAGGAGCTCTGGAGCAGACTGCCTAGGTCTAAATCCTAGCTCTGCCTTTGCTGGCTGTTGTCACCTTAAGCAAGTTACTTAACAACTCTGTGCCTCAATTTCCTCACCTGTAAAATGGGATCGATCATAAAAAATACTTGGCTCATACAGCTGTCCTGAGGATTGAACGAGTTAATAAATGCGAACTGCTAAGAATAGTGCCTTGCATTCTTAGCTACCGATGCCACCATCACATCAGCATCAGCATCAACATCATCTCCACCACCAGCACCACCGTCATTATCATCATCATCATCACCATCGTTATCTTCATTATCACAAGCATCATCATCTCCATCGTCACTGTCACCACCACCATAATCACCATCACCACCATCTTCATCATGAACGTCATTATCACCACCATCATCACTACACCCACAGAAAACTGTGATGCTTTCTTTTGCCCTACAGGATAGAACACATATTCCCTGACTTTGTGCAGGGAGCCAGAAGCTGGAGATCAGGACTCTGCACTGGGGAGTGGTTTGAAAAGGGAAGATGGAGGGTGACCTATGAAAAAGATAGGCTCCCCTATAGCCTATATCTGAGGCCAATTCTGCAAAGACTGAAAGGTGACCCAGGCAGGAAAGGGCTGTTTTCTGTGTTGCACCGTCCCCTGGGCTCCTTGTTACTATTCATAATCAGCTACCCATTGACTGAGTGCCTTTTCTGGACTTGATCAATACACTCACACCCTTCTAGATGTCCAGTGGTGGCACAACAGTAGGGTAATTAAGGATTTTGCTGCTACAAAGGTTCGAAAAACACCTACATAAACTTTCAAGACTTCAAGGAATTTTATTCACTAAAGACCTTTTGAAATAATTGAGCCACTGACCAGTTGAGATGGGGGCTATATTGACACAGTCAGGGAATGATAGAGAGTAGGGAACAAATGCCAATAATAAAGGGACAGAGGCTTTTCTCCACAGGGATGTGTAAAGGGCAAGACTCCTGAAAGATCAGTGCCAGCCCCAGTTGTGTTTAATATTCTTCTGCAAGGCCTGCAGGAAGTGGGTAGGGTGTAGGGCAGAGAAAGCTCCGGGTTAGCAGATAAAAGGACAAGGGCTGGAAATTGATGGCAGGAAAACAGGAAGATCTCAAGACTCTGTGCAGGTGAGCAGGAAGGAAGGAGGTGAGATGGAATGTGAGCACGTTCAAGGTGATACTCTTAATAAAATGGGAGGTCTTGGACTGCTTTGGAAAAGTCACCATGCTGCAGACATCACCAAGAGGAACGTTAAAAACAGCATGGGAAGGTTGCCCGTCACTTACATGTTAATTTCATTTCCACATTTCCCCCACATTCCCTATGCTTGGGGGACGTTCTGAGCTCCAGCACAGTAATACCAAGGCTGGGAACAGCTGAACTGGGGGATTGGGTCAAGGGGGGAGTATGCTATCTGCTGAGTGGGCCATCTGGCTTGTTCAAGTGCTAACAGCCTTGTTACCTTTCAGAGGATGACCTACAGAGAGGAAAAGGCCATAATGCTGCTATCACTCTTCAAAATGCCCTATCAACTCAAGTGGTAGATGACTGTGTTTTTCTCTCCAGAATGCTTGTGTGCGATCAGCGATCTCCCAGGCCCAGTGGCAATATTTGTGAGCCGCAAATGCTTAGGATGAGCTGGCTACAAAGCTACGTTCTCTAGCTTGTGCCCTGGAGTTCAGTACCCAGTGTCGAGTTCCCTGTTTAGATTTCCAGTGTGAGCTCATTGCATGAATGGCCCGAGAGGACTCTCCAGCCAGCTGGCTCTACCAAATGAGTTCCTTCTACCTTTTTCACTCCTCCATTCTCTTCCATAAGGCTGAGTATAAGAGCAAAGCAGGCTGGGCTTTTCAACAGTATTATGTGTCATCTAAATAAATACATTTCACTGGGGAAAACATGCTAAATATGATATTCCCATGAGTCACAAAACAGCTGTGCTAGCTTTGCAGCGTGAATCTGCTCCCCTATCAGTGCTAACGATTGGAGATCACATTTCAGAACGGGCGATCCCCAGAGCCGCAGAAGGGGTCAACTCCTGGCATTCTGAGGGGGCCCTCAGAACTGCTATGGAAAGTTCATTAGCCATAAAGACTATAAAATATGATGAAGGTCTGAGGAGCTGGACACAGATTTGAAGTTCATGGAGAGGGCGAGAGATGGGCAGAGAGTTCTACAAAGCGAAATGATTAGATCTCCCTTTGCCTTTGCTTCAATTCCTGTTACAATGGAAAAAAAACCCTCAAGCCCAGCATGCCTCCCACCCACCCTCCACCACCACTGCCAACTGCTAAGGATCTTGGTCACAAACAATTGAGCTAATATTTACAAAGACACTTTGTAAAATTTAGAGTACTATTGGTGGACAGGGGAGACAGGCTTTAGAATAAAGTTAAACCCCAGATTTCTTACTTTCAAATGTCAGAGGGTCTTAAAGGATGGCTTTGGCTGTGGCCATGTTCAATGCATTCAAAATACAGGACGTAGGAAAAAAAGTATTTCGTTTTAGTCTCCCCAAATGGCAGTTTGGTTCTGCATTTCTGTAACCTAATTAATGGGAGACCACTCGTGTCACAGCGGCAAGCCACAGCTGTGACATCACCATAGTTTCCAGATGCGCCATTCAGAGGGGAGGATTCAGGAAGTAATCTCTAAATCACACTAAGAGATTGCCTATTTTCTTGAAACACTTTTTTTTCAAGAACGTTTTGAGACCACTCCCAGGAGAGAGCCAACAGGCAAAAGGTATGAGGATATTACTGTCAACTGTTTAGAGAGTTTTGAGGGAGGTTATCCTAACAGGGCTTTCACCTTCAAACCTTAATCCTTTTTGGACCTCTGCAAACAGCCCTACCAGGCTCCTTTTTCTTAAGTCTGAGAATGCCTCTGGCAAAGGTAGACTAAGGACGTTTCAGAGGGAAGGAGCAATAAAGAGAACAGGTCTAAGATGCTGTGAAGCTCTCCGCGGTCCAATTCTTCCCATTACCCTGGCTTTGATTTTTAATGTTCATTCCAACTGCTTGGGAATCTCTGAAGCCCGTCAGTCCCGATCCTGTGCCGAGAATCACATGTGGAACCACTGCCTTCTAATAAAATATCTGAAAATAAATCCTTGTGTCCTTTGATAGCATCTTTCAATAACAAAATTGCCTGCTCAGTTGTTCAGATAGCACTTTCTGCCTATGCAGAGCAACAGGACACACAACAGAGTTAATATGCTTAATATTCTATTTTCAGAGGCCTATACCATAGAATATCTTTGTTAGTATAATTAGTTTAATTCAGTCGTGCCTACCAAGAAATTTTTTTAATTGTATTGCTATTTGAATAGGTGATGTGATTATAATAAACTAACATTCTTTTTTTTTTTTAACAAATGCATATTTATTGTCAGACGATAGGAAGAAATTGAGAGAGGCCTGGAAACCATTACTGTGAAGGCTTGAACAACCACAATTTACTGCAAAGAGATAAAAACCAAACACCTTCAGCCATATTATCGCCGTAATTGTCTGCTGTTTACCCATCTTGTAAAATAAACGGATCATGAAATGTGAGAGCACGTTTCAAAACATACATGGAAGGTGTTAGAGTGATTATGCCTAGGCTGCCTGACTTAATTGTAAATTGTTTTGCTTTCAGCTGGAAGTGAGACGGTATTAATTAGTAGTGGTTTTGACAAGATTGGAAGTCCATGGACTTCCTTCAGAGGGAACTCTGCAAAGGTGCCTGCATCCCTCCGAGGGTTTAAAAAGAAATTTTTCTTTAGCTTTTAATGGCATTTTGTTGTTTGTTAATCCCTGGTGTGGACACAAACCAGGAGATTCGAGATGTGATAAATGTACAAGTGGCTCAAGTTTTAACAAGGAGCTTTTCTCTCTGAACTCCAGGTGGCAAAGACAAAAGCTGGGCTGCATCAGGTGGCCCCAGGGAACTGCCGACGAGGATTCGTGCACAGCCACCGCGCCAGCTATCTCCTACAACTTTAGAAGTGCTGGCACCAAAGTGAAATCTAACTCAACACTCTTTTGCTTCCTTCCCAGTCACTCTGTTCTGTGCCTTTTCCACCAACAGATTTTTATTCTCAGCAGCCAAAATAATGTATTGGTTTCCACTGTTCTCCTTGGCTGAATCCTCAAGTACGCCAACTCCCCACTTTTCTGGACGGACTCTCCGTAGTTCAGCTGGCATCTCATCAGCACCTTGCTGATCCTCCAACCTTCCTCCAGAGTCGTGGTTCTTTCCTGTCCCTCGAGTCAAAGAGGAATAACGAGCAAATAGACACCATCCAGTTTGGGTTAAACCGAATGGGGAATGAACTCTACCACATTTTTGCTTTGTTGAGATAAGCTCAATATCGCCCTTGTACAGACAGCAAATCGGCTTCACCAAGGCAACAAATGTTGCTCTTTTTCTCCTGGTCCACAGTTCTGCATTTCCCACTCACAGCTGAGGCTCTTGATTTTGTCCTCACCGGGAGAGTTTTCTGAGCTTTAAGATGCCCTGTTTTACCTAGATAATCAGTGCCATGCTCTTGTTTGGTGCAAAAACAAAACCATTATGGTATAGATTCTTTAGGTAAGTTAGGAATGGGGTCTCAACATGTAGGTAACAGGTCTGGTGATCAAATTCAGACTGTCATGGTGGCGATCCATCTTCCAAGGAAAACCACACAGAGTGTACATAACTCTGATTAACCTCACTGCTGCAGACAAAGCAAAGTGATAATATGGAAGTGAAAAATGACTCCTTTAAAATAGAAGTAGAATTCTGCTGGGCTCTGTGGAGTGCGTGCATGCGTGTGTGTGTGTGTGTGTGTGTGTGTACGTGTGTTTCACACCAACCTCCATTATTTTTCTAGTCTTAAGCAGAGACTTCCATCAGTCCATTAATTTCCATGACAGATCCCAATGAACTGAACAGTCAGTGGGAGCATCTGGATGGTCCTCGCACACCTGGAAGCAGGTAGATGGAGCACAGCCCACCAACATGCAACACCAGGAAACAGATCACGTGTCAGGAAACTTCAAAGTGCTGCATCCTTCCAGTCCAGCTGCGAGACCCCACCAGCATGCATCTGAAGCCTCTCCCTTTTAAAATAACATACCTCCGAGTTCTGTTGTGTAAGTTAACATTTTTGACAAAAATGACGTGAAGGGTGAACGTTTAAAAACTCTGGCTGCGAGTGAGGGATCTGATTGGGGCACTGAAGAGAGGCAAACCTTGGACATCTGTCTAAAAATAACATCTACATCTCCCTTTGCAGCTTTAATTATTTTTACATCCCTGGCGAGCTGTCTGAAGGCTGAGATGGGAAGCTCTCCCAAGCCTCTCCCTCAGTCCCCGACACTTGGTTGTTACTTTATTTAAAGCAGAAATCAGGCAAGGGGAACAGGAAACGGAGGGCCGGGAGGGGGTTTGGGAGCATGGTCAAATCCACCTACAGCCTTTGACGGGACACCAGCTCCCTAAACAGCCACAGGTACAGAAGGATTCTGAAAACCACCCCAAACTTAGGTCTACCTCCCGCTGCTTTGCAGGGCCCAGGAAGTGAACAGTGGGGTTCTTCCTCACGCTAACACGGAGGCCCTGCCTTGTGATTGGATCAGCACCGAGGAATTTTCAAAAA
Organism: Lipotes vexillifer; assembly: GCF_000442215.2. Lineage (NCBI taxonomy): Eukaryota > Metazoa > Chordata > Mammalia > Artiodactyla > Lipotidae > Lipotes > Lipotes vexillifer. Next base: position 1,044,398 of record NW_006795096.1, on the reverse strand, counting down.
CAGTGCCTCGGGATGAACCTCACAGATAACGCTGAGAAAATGAAGTCAGCCGTTAAAGAGAATACCCTGTAGGGTTCTGCATGATTCCTTGATACAAACGTAAAAAATCAAACACAATTTACGGATGGTGATGGAAGTGACAACAGTGGATATTCTTTGAGGTGGTCTATCGTTGGGAGGACCTTCTGCAGTGCTGGATTCTATACTGTGCTCTGGATGTATTTACCTCGTAAAGATTTATCAAGCTGTAAACTTGAGATGGGTTAATTCACTGTATGTTAGTTACACCTCATTAGTTATGCCTTTATATAATTTCTCTCTCCTTCCAGTTCATATAAAATGAAAAACGTCAAACATACAGAATTGTATAGGGAACGATAGCTTAAATGCTGTGTATTCACAATTTAACTTTTTTTGTGGTACGCGGGCCTCTCACTGCTGTGGCCTCTCCCGTTGCGGAGCACAGGCTCCCGACGCACAGGCTCAGCGGCCAAGGCTCACGGGCCCAGCCGCTCCGCGGCATGTGGGATCTTCCCAGACCGGGGCACGAACCCGTGTCCCCTGCATCGGCAGGTAGACTCTCAACCACTGTGCCACCAGGGAAGCCCCACAATTTAACTTTAACAAGACTTAATATTCTGTTGTTTCCTCCAAGTTTTTTTCTTTTCTTTTTGAAGAAATAAAGCATTACAGGTAGAACTGAAGTCCCTGATGTGTCTGTTTCTAATCCCACTGCTCTCCCTCCCTCTCCAGAGGTAAGCACCATCCTGCCTGTAGTGTTATTCATTATATCTTCCCAACATAAGTATTTTGTATAGCCATAAAAGATGCATTGTATTGTTCTGTAGGCTTTTAAACTTTACATAAATGTTATCATATAGTTTGAATCATTTTGCAATCTTTTCTTTTCAGGCAAGAGGTTTTGTTTGGGGGATTATCCGTATGGATTCATGTAGCTCTATTTCCTTCATTTTAACCACTATATAGTACTCCATTGTGAAAATATACTGCGATGTATTTGTCCATTCTCCTAAAGATAGACATTTGAGTGACAAAGGCTGTTGGTTGCTTCCCAGTGCCCCTTCTTCCTTTCTTAGTAACAGACCCCACATTTATTCAGAGTAGCAATGTGCCCAGTTAAAAGGATAGATTTCCCCATGTTTCTTGCTCCCAGGTCTGGCCCCTAGAATATAAGCAGGGGTTTCTGGGTAGTACTTAAGAGAAGACTCCTTTAAAGAGGGACAAGCTGGGGCATGCCCTTTTGCTCTTCCTCCCCTTCCCTTTTCTTGTTGCTTGGAATGTGAACTTAATAGCCGGAGCTCCAGCAGCCACCTTAAACCATGTGGTGATGGTGAGGATGGAAGCCACTTGCTAAGTCTGACAAAGCAGGAAGACACAAGAGAACTGGGTCGCCGGTGACTTTGTGTAACCTTCACCCCAACCCTGAGCTTTTCTTTCAATCTGAGAAGATAAACCCTTACATAGATAGGTCTCTATTGCTACCAGCTGAACATTTCATTGTCGTTACTAACTGGTAGAATTTGGGGGGTTATTATAAGCAATAATGCAATGAATGATCTTGGACCTGTCTTACTGTGCTCTTGTGTGAGAGTTTCAGTAAGGCATTGTGATGCAGTAAGAAATACATATTTGGTCTTCATTCCAGGTTCTTGATGCAGAACTTCTAAAATCCTTAGAATTTCCTGAGTGACAGGGATGATAGGAGCATCTTTTGGTATTCCTAACAAGCCCCTTTCAACCATACCTGAGTTTACACTAATAAGGGGACTCAGGGTGGGTCCCTCGATAACTCCAGGATGGGGGCTGGTTGCCAGAGGGACCAATCAAGTAATTAGAGGGTTGGAGTTTTCACCCCTACATACGGACCTCCCGGAAGGGAAGCGGGGCTAGAGATTAGGTCAAATCACCAATAGCCATGATTTAATCAGTTATGACTATGTAATGAAACTTCCATAGAACCCCTAAATGATGGGGTTCAGAGAGCTTCGGGGAACACATTGAGGAGGGTAGTACACCGAGAGAGAGGGGACATGGAAGCTCTGCTCCCCATACCCTGCCTTGTACATCTCTTCCATCTGGCTGTTCTGAGTTGTATCCTTTACAACAAACAGTTACAGTAAGTAAAGCTGTTATCTGAGTTCTGTGAGTCATTCTGGTGAATTATTGAACCTGAGGAGGGGATCACGGGAACCCCCGGTTTATAGACAGTGGGTCAGAAGTACAGGTGGTAACCTGGAACTTGTGACTGGCATCTGAAGTGGGTGGGGGCCGTCTCGAGGGACTCAGCCCTTCAGCGGTGGGGTTCTGCACTAACTCTGGGTAGTTGGTGTCAGAACTGAATTGAATTGTAGGACACCCAGTTGGTATCGGAGAGTTGGAGAACTGATTGGTGTGAGGGAAAAAAACCACACCTTGGGTGAAAACATTTCAGGCACACACCTGGAAACAGACCTGGAGGGAGGGAGGGCGTGTCCGTATCCAGTTTTATAAGACACCGCCAAATGTTCTTTCAAAGCTTGTGCCAAGTTATATTTGCACAGCATATATGAGAGTTTGTGTTTTTCTCCATTCTTGACGCTCTGACTATTGTCAAACTTTAAAATTTTTGCCTGTCTAATGGGTGTGAAACATTCTTATATATATATTTTTAGTATCTTGGGTTTTTTTGTTTTTTTTTTACATCTTTATTAGAGTATAATTGCTTTACAATGGTATGTTCGTTTCTGCTTTATAACAAAGTGAATCAGTTATACATATACATATGTTCCCATATCTCTTCCCTCTTGCGTCTCCCTCCCTCCCACCCTCCCTATCCCACCCCTCCAGGCGGTCACAAAGCACCGAGCTGATCTCCCTCTGCTATGTGGCTGCTTCCCACTAGCTATCTATTTCACGTTTGGTAGTGTATATATGTCCATGCCTCTCTCTCGCTTTGTCACAGCTCACCCTTCCCCCTCCCCATATCCTCAAGTCCATTCTGTAGTAGGTCTGTGTCTTTATCCCCGTCTTACCCTTAGGTTCTTCATGACATTTTTTTTCCTTAAATTCCATATATATGTGTTAGCATACGGTATTTGTCTTTCTCTTTCTGACTTACTTCACTCTGTAAGTATCTTGTTTTAATTTGCATTTGACTGATTCCTAGTGAGACTGACCTTTTTTTCCCCCATATATTTATTTGCTATTCAGTTTTCCTTGTCAGTGAATTATCTCTTCATTTTCTTTGTCCATCCTTCTACTGAGTTCTTTGTTTTCTTGCAGGAATTTTTCATATATTCTGGACACCTCATCTTAATCAGTTATCACTTCTCCTCATCCGTGTCTTATATTTTCACTTTGTCTCTTGTTGTCCAGAGATTTCGTTTTATTGTAGTCAAATTTATCCATCCAGATTTTCCCTTACAGTTTATACTTTTTTGTGTCTTGCTTAAGAAATCCTTCCCTACATGGAGGCCATAAAAATATTTTTCTATATTTTCTATAAAGAGTTTTCTAATATTGTTTCTTACATATTGGTCTTTAGTCCATCAGGATTTTATTTTTGTATACATTGTGGAGAGGCAACTAATTTTTATATGGATTATGAATTGGCCTGTATTCTTTCCCCACTGATGTGAACATTAGTTAGTTTCCACATATGTTGGTTTGTCTCTATTCTTCCTTTCTATTCCGTTGCCCTATCAGTTTATTTCTGTGTTACTATTGCACTATTTTAAACCCCAAAGCTCTGTTTGATACCTAGTAGACAAGTTCCATGTTATTTGTGTCCTTTCATCAATAAATTTGTAGACTATTCTTGGCCTTTTCTCCTTCACGTGGCATTTTGAATAAGTTTGGGAAAGTTCCTTGAGAATTCCTGTTTGGATTGAATTCAATTTATAAATTAAATTGAAGGAGAATTAATATCTTTATTACATTAAAGATTCCCAACCTTTCATATGATTTATCCATGCTTTAAAAAAACATTTTCCTCTGGTCATGTTTTGTACTTTCTTCATAAAGTTTTTGTAAAATTTATCTATTCACAGTTGGTGTAAGTCATTTGTTCGCTGTTGTATTTTTCTTCTATTACTTTTTTAAAAAATTAATTTATTTATTTTTGGCTGCGTTGGGTCTTCGTTGCTGCACATGGGCTTTCTCTAATTGCGGCACGGAGGCTACTCTTAGTTGTGGTGCCCGGGCTTCTCATGGCAGTGGCTTCTCTTGTTGCAGAGCATGGGCTCTAGGCGCATGGGCTTCAGTAGTTGCAGCATGCGGGCTCAGTAGTTGTGGCGCACAGGCTTAGTTGCTCCGGGGCATGTGGGATTTTCCTGGACCAGGGCTCAAACCCGTGTCCCACGCATTGGCAGGGAGATTCTTAAGCACTGCACCACCAGGAAAGTCCCTTCTATTACATTTTGTGTGTCTTTTCCTTCTATGAAATTTTCTAACTGGTTTCTATTGTTATAGAAAAATGCTATTGATTCTGCCTTTTGATTTTATATCCCAAACATTACTGATCTCTTATTAGTATGGGATATAAGTTTTCTGGTTTACACCTGTTGTCCTGGGATCCCATCAGGTTTAGCGTTAGTCCCAGGTCTCTCATTTTTAATGTTATATTATTAGCAATTGCATTTACATGAACCAGAATGGACATGGTAGACCTCATCTTTGTAATTCCAGCTTCTACATCTCGTCTGAGAAATCCCAGTCTTTCCACAGTAAACACAATTCTCACTTTAACACGTGGTTTAGCATGAGCAACAACCAGTGAGAACCCACCTTTTTTTCCTGACTCTTTTTACACGCCATGTAACTGACACCTCCCTTTATAGGATAACAAACAGGGCACTGGCTGGTGGAACAAAAGTGCTTGAACCTTCTTTGTTTGTGGCATCATGAGGATCTGGTTTGCCTATCATGATTACACTAAGTTTATAAAATTGTTTCAGTAGCTTACCTTCTTTTCCTAGTCTCTGTAATAGCTTTTATGAGATGAGGGCTCTCTCTTCTTTGAAGTTTTGTTAGAACTCACCTGTAAAACAGAATCCAGGCCTTTTGCCTGTGTACGGTGTCTGGGGTATGGTTTGTGGGGGTATTCTTGATTGTCGATTCCATTTCTTTAATAGTTTTGGTGTATTTAAACCTTCTTGAATCAATTTTGGTAGTCTATATTTTTCTAGAAAATGATTCACTTCATTCCAGTTTTGAAATTTTTTGGCATAAGTTATTCATTGTATCCTCCTGATTAAAAAAAAATCTCAACTGTATCTGTGTTTGTTTACCCCTTTCTATACCTATTGTTTATTTATGCCTTTTTGATCCACTTTTAAATCTTGCTAGAGGCTTGTCTATTTTGTTTGATTAAAAAGACAGCTTAAAAACAATACTTTCTCCTTGATCCCAGTTTTCTATTTCACTTATTTTCATTAAAAAATTATTAATTTTTCTGTTAAAACAAAAATAATAGCATTTTTTAAAAAGCAGTAGTTCATTGCATTTTCCAATGTATTTCATGAATTTTTGTGCTGTTTCTCATTTTTCATGCCTTTCTTCTTTGTTTGCTTCCTCTGGTATTGAGAATCTGCTGATAATAAACTCTCTTATTTGTTGTATGTCTGAAAATGTCTCTGTTTAGCCTTGACTGCTGGATAGTAGTTTAGCTGGGTATAGAATCCCAGGAAAGGCATTTTAAAGAAATTTTCTTTATTGTGTTCATTACATTTTATAATTATACACATTGTGTGATTATTTGAAAAATGTCTATCTCCCACTGGAATGATTTTTTGTTTGTTTTGCCCACCACTGTGTATCCTCGTCTCTAGAGCAATGCCAGGTACATAGTAGGCACTCAATAAATAGTGTGCAATGAGTGAATGAGTGAATGAATGAATCCTTCACTGGGCCCTCTGTTCTCTGACAGCAAGGTGGGTGTCTTCTTCTTCAGGGCTGAGTCCCAGTGCCTTGCTTAGTGCCTGACACAGTAGTAACTAAATAAACATTTGTTGAAGGAATAAATGAATTCACTCTAGTTCTAAAACAAGAGCCTAAGGACAGTAGTCTTAGAAATCGGTGCCTTTTGAAAGGCAATCTTTGGAATCCCCTGGGTTCACATTTTCTTTTTGAAAATTTCTTCTCTGGGGTTAGCTGCAAGGGAACTGGGGGTAGACAGGAGCTTTCATGAAAGCGAAACCCTCCTTCGAAAGGGAGTGTTCCCTTTTACCAAATCTGCACAAACTTTCAAAGATCTATTCACAGAAAGGAGAATGTTCTCCAGCTTAGCTGGGAGCCCGGCTGAGTCCTCTTTTCTAAATGGACTACAATGCATCATCACTGGTGGCTCCTTTAAAGGAAAAGGGTGTCACACCAGGAAAGATGACCTCCAGATGCAGACTGCACGGACTGGCACAGCAACTAATGAAATATTCAGCGGCTACTGCTGTGGTGTCAGTGAGGACAGTGGAGCCAAGTGCACTAGGATTTTGCAGAAAGGCCCATTTAGGAAGGAGGTAGGGGCCTTTGAGGACATGGTACAGGAGGCATTTAAAGACAGCCCCCTGAGAGCACTAATGCACTTCGATTTGGCCATTTATAAAGTAGAAGGAGCTATTAGGACTCGGAAAAGACGCCTGGTCTGCACCATTTGAGGACGCAGGGGTCACCCGTGTGTCAACAGCGTAATAGGGTCATTCATAAAGCCTTTAGTCTGTTCATCGGCCCTAAAACCCTGCTCACCACACCCAAGCAGGCTGCTGTGTTTTGCCACGCTTTGGTCAAGTCTAACAATTCTCAAACGTCCGGTCTCACACACGTAGAGTCCCAACTGCAGGCGGTTTCTATAGACACAGGCGGCACCCCGTCCCACACAAAACAACCCCTTTAGATCGGAGGGCAGTAATCTTGTAACAGACACCCTCTACCAGCGGGTGGCAGGCCTCCAGCGCACATCTCTGCCCCGGTCACTCTTAAGACCACCCAGTTCACGGAGAGCCACGTTGGAGAAAAGACAAAAAGAGGAGAAAAATGAGTTTTAAAGACGCCAAAGCTAATGTGTTAGCGAGATTTTAAAAACATGTGTTCCTTGGCTCGCCGAACAGGCCTTTTCTCAAACTGCGTCTCCTTCAGCCATGACGTCTTCTCTGAAACATGGGAGTATAAACAGAGGACAACACCCCTTCCAAACAGTGGTGCAGATGCAGGCAGGACACAGCTGACACAGGAAAAGCACAAAATCAGAATCAGAAGAGCGAATTGGTTTTGAGGCATCAAAGTAGGTTTTCCAAAGGAGAGTGGCTATTTCTTTGTTAGGAGGGAAAAAAGCCAACCTGGGACATACTTGACAGTCACCCTTTAATGTTGATATATGACATAAATGTTGTTTTGATCTGCAGCCCGCCATTAGGCCTTGCCTTCCAGAGACTCTCCAGCTTCTGCGTCCTCGAGAAAGGGACTTACTGAGTGGCTTAACACATCTTTCAAGTAAAGATTAACAACAGTGATAATAATAAAGTGACAAATTGGCTTTGAATCTTGGCAAAACGGAAAACCATATGTTCTGAGAGTTGCTTCATTCACTGGTAATTAAGTTTTCTTTTCCCCCACAAAAATTAGACTTTTTTGGACCCAACACATAGCTTGAAGCATGTAAGCCTCTTAATAGCGACCTCTCTCCTCTTTTGAAGATCAAATCCTGGCTAGTTTTGTTTGAAGTTCAGAGCCCTGTATGGGATCCGAGGCTCATTAATGAAACAGTAGTACATATTTGGAATATTTCTACAACCCCAAAGATTTCATCCTAGGAGGGAAATGTAATAAGGACTCACTGACTTTAACCAAAAAAAAAAAAAAAAAAAAAAGCCACTATTATTCAACATAGTTTTGGAAGTCCTAGCCACAGCAATCAGAGAAGAAAAAGAACCTCGCGTGCCAAAGCCTATGCTCTGCAATGGGAGGGGCTGCAATGGTGGGAGGCCCCCGTACCAAAAAAAAAAAAAAAAAAAAAAAAGATGGTCTCCAAGTTCCTCTGACATTATGGAATTGAACATATGTCTTCATGCCCTGGGCCACCCAAAGGACTCAGGCATGAGGATGCCAGTGTACTATCTGCATCTCTTCTAATCAATGCCCAGCCCAGACGGTCATCAACCCTCTCCTCAGCAAAAGTCACTGAGCATTTGGGTATATACACAGCTTGTTTTGTCTTGAGTTAGAGCAGCCTTGCAAAACACAGATGTTTTCCTTTTAATCCTGTTTGCACTTTGCAGCGGTCACACTCGAAGTTATCTGGCTGCAGGAAACCCCTCCAAGACTGATCCTGCAAGAGAAAAGGCATCTGATTTGGGGCGGCTCCCTGCCTCTCTGCATTGCCGAGCGCAGTTAATTCATCTGAACAGAATGGCTTATGAGGGAGGGGATGAACATATAAATACCTCTTTTTTTTAATGGTAACGCTATAGAATCTCATCATCAGGCCCTTCAAGGTCACTTTATGACTGTGCTTTATGTACTTTTGGATATTCGCTCCTCCACCGGGATTTGCAAAGAGCCTTCCTGGCTTTCCCGAGAGAGATGATTCAAGAGCTCAGACTGATGGCAAACACTCTGGACTCAGCAAATCTTGGACCTGCTGTTTCCTTGGCTGTGTGACCTTGGGCAAATTACTTTACCTCTCTGGACTGCTTCTTTATCAGTAAAGAGGAGCTGAAACAAATATCTACGTCATAGGGCTATGGCAAAAATTAAGGGAGATACTGCGCAGAGACACGTAAACATGCGCTGCATGTTTGCTATTCTTTGATTTAATCTCTGTCCCTTGGGCCTTTTGTTCCTCGTTTCGGGCCCTTGATCTCATAAAGAACCAGCTCAAGGATCAGAGCCTTGGAATGAGGTAGACCGTGTGTGTATTTCTCCTCTGCCCGCGAAAATGTCCAGTTTGCTCCCTCCTTTGGATCAAGGAGCAAAGGCTGCTACGAAACACGATATTACCACGTTACTCACACCCTGTGGATACCGTGATCCTGCACTGCATTTGCAGCAAAACCGAACCGCTGATAACGTCCCTGCAGAGGCCACACCACTGAAGGTCTTTTCTCACGCAGTCCTCTCTGCCCCAAGCAGCCTACTTCCCTCATGGCTCTCTTCCTCCAGCCCTACTGCCCGCTCAGGCCCAGGGAGGAGGCCTTCTCTGATTGACCCACCTTCACCTGGGCGAGAGGCTCAGGCGCCTCTTCTCTGGGCTCCTGAGCATCCCTGACCATAACTCATGTATAGTGCTTACCACGTCAGACTGCCACCCAGCTGTCCCCTCTTCTTCTTGGTTTTGCTTTCCTTGGCTTCAACTGCATGGTCAACTACGATCCAAAAATACCAAATGGAAAATTCCAGAAATAACCGATTCCTAAGTTTTCATTTGCGTCCTGTTCTCGGTAGCATGATGAAATCTCTCGCTGTCCTGCTCAGTTCCTCCTGGGACGTGAATCATCTCTTTGTCCAGCGTATCCTGCTGTTAGTCACTTAGTAGCCGTCTCTGTTACCAGATCTACCATCACAGCATCACAGTGCTTGTGTTCAAGTCACCCTTTTATTTAATAATCGCCCCAAAGCACAAGAGTAGTGATGCTGGCAATTCGGATATTCTCTTGCTGTGCCTAATTTATAAATTAAACTTTATCATAGGTACATACGTATAGGAAAAAACATAGTCTGCATAATGTTCAGTACTATGCACAGTTTCAGGCATCACTGGGGGTCTTGGAACATATCCCCCTTGTTTAAGGGGGGGACCCCTGTTTTCATTTATAGTTCCATCTCCAGCCATATTGCGAGTTTCTTGAGGGCCCAACAGCAAGCTCTCTCCAGATGATTGCTTCTGTTGTTTTTGTTTGTTTGTTTGTTTTGCAGTACGCGGCCCTCTCACTGTTGCGGCCTCTCCCGCCGCGGAGCACAGGCTCCGGACGCGCAGGCTCAGCGGCCATGGCTCACGGGCCCAGCC
>NW_006795096.1:1030392-1033932 GCF_000442215.2 Lipotes vexillifer | reverse complement strand
CCCGTGTCCCCTGCATCGGCAGGCGGACTCTCAACCACTGCGCCACCAGGGAAGCCCACTTCTGTTGTTTTTTAAGAGTGCCTTAAACAAATAAGAATTGATTCTTCTCAACACCAAAAGGACAAGAGGTGTCCTTACTAGCACTGATTCAGCAGCACAGAGGCAGTGTCAGCCTCCCCAAGGTCCTATTGGGCTTCCCCCCCTGCTGAAGCCCCATCACTACATAATGGCTCCTGTGACTCTACACAGTGCAGCCATGTTCAAGGCAGGAAGAAATAGGGAGCAGACGTAAGGTCAGCTGTCTGAACTTTGACCGGGGATGCAATGGCTTCCCTAGAACCCAGCCCGGTCTTGAACCTGAACCAAGGTGTCTTACTGGCCATTGCTGGGAGACAAAACATTTCCCCAGCTTGTTTAATGGATTGTTATGATCTGATTTGTTTTGCTTTTTTCTTTTTTGGACTAAAAGTCATATAACACAGGATAACCATTTTAAAGTGAGAAATTCAGTGGCCTTTAGTACATTACAGCTGTTGTGCAACCCTCACTTCTATCTAGTTCCAAAACATTTTCGTCACCCCAAAAGGAAACCCCATACCCACCAAGCAGTTGTTCCTCATTGCCCCCACCCCCTGCCCCTGGTAACACCAGTCTGCTTTCTGTCTCTATGGATTTCCCTATTCTACACATTTCATATAAATGGACATATACAATACATGACTTTTTGCATCTGGCATCTTTCACTCAGCATAAAGTTTCTGAGGTTCACCCACGCGGTAGCATGGATCAGAACTTCATTCCTTTTTGTGATGAATAATTTTCTGTCGTGTGGATATACCACAATTAGTTTGTCCATTCATCCATTGCTGGGCATTTGGGCTGTTTATCATGTGATTTGAGCCCAGGCATCCTGGCTCCAAGTCCCTGCCGTGGACCCCTGTAGAATGCCAGGGCCTGGTCCTTGGGGTGAATAAGGGCTTCAGGGTTACCCTTGTTGCCTGGAGGGAGTGAGCTTGCTCCTGAGATGGGGAGGGGCCACTTGGGGACCCACTGGAAACCATCTTTGTCTGCTTCCCAGCCCTGCATGGCCCTGTGAACATCCGCCTTTGGGGAGCCTCTGCCATCCATACCCACTTAGGGCTGCCACCAGGGAAAGCAGTAGCTGTCTTCACCTGGGGTCATCCAACCCACAACTGCATTGGCTGGTGCCCAACCAAGAACATTCCTCAGCACTGGGGTCATTTAGGTAGTTCTTATTAGTAATCAGGTAGGATTCATAGCTGGTTGACTCTTTATTCTTGCCAGAGGCTGATAAATTGGCCAGACGCAGGAATCATTCTTCAATAATTAAAAGCCTTTATGGCTTGCAGAAGGAAGCAAATTTGGGAGCACCAACCATGAGCCTGGGCAACACTCCTGTCAGCCGAAGACTACATCCACCACGGGCTGCTGACGGCTCACCTCTGACGTGGTCTCTGGGATCTCAGTTCAGCCACCCAAAGGCACTGCTCTCTGCAGAGTCAGGCACTTTCAGGTGTCCCCTGGGGTTTGAGTTGGACCGATTGGTCTAGGGAAGCAAAACGATGGCCCTGAATGGGCTCAGTGTCCTGGAGGTTTGCATGGAGGTACCATTTCAACCCCTTTTAATGTCTTGCTCTGGAGACATATAGGTATCCCCAGCGCAGGAAATAAAACCTGGCACACTGTCCTCAGCCCTCAGGGAAGGACTCTGTCTTCCTAGAGAAGAACCCAGGAAGGAAATGCTCAGCCATTGGCTTTGGACAAGTGAAGGAAAGATTAAGGGATGGTATACAAAGGTGCTCAGTGGACAAGCACAGCCCAAGCCACCTTACTTTCCTCAAAAGCAGAGACTTTATTCCAGCATGAGCCTTTACAACATCATGCTTACGATCGCCAGCTTTTGAGTCAAAAAGACCTGAGTTTCACAGATTTAGAGAATGAGCTTAACCGGGGGAAACAGTTGGAGGGAGGAATAGATTGGGAGTTTGAGATTGACATGTACACACTGCTATATTTAAAATAAAATGTCTTTCCATGAGAAAAAAAAAAAAAAAAGACCTGAGTTCGAATCCAGGCTCTGCCAGTTAGTAGCTGGTTGTCCTTGGGTAAGTTACTTAACTGAGCCTCAGTTTCCTCATCCGTATAGCAAAAATAATGTCAACTTCATGAGGAGTAAATAGGATAATCCTGTGAAGTGAGTGTCTGGCACAAGGTGAGAGCTCAGTCAACCGTAGCTGTTAGATTACCTGTGACTAGATTCCCCACTTCACTTGCCCCTGTCCATCCAGACAAAGCTACCAGGACCCCTACTTTCCAATACCTCCCCTATTTCAGTCCTTCGGATCCAAAGTTTTACAGACTCAAATCTTGTCAGGGCATTTTTCTTAGGGGGCCTCTATGCCAGGATGGGCTGAGGATTATAAAGTGTGGTTAAGAGTTTCAAGGTCAAACATAGTCCTTCCTATGAAAATAAAAAGAGAGCAGAGCACATTACACTGTCAAGTTAATACAGTGTGATGGAACATCTCCAGACTGCACATCCTGGAGGACTGCAAAAGTCTAATAGATTTAGGGAAACTGTACCTCGGGGAGCATATTAGACAGCGCTCATCAATGGATCAGAGCTGTCTTGGAGGCTCCCTTCCCAGGGAACAGCAGTGCCCCTTAAATGATTGCTTTCTCTCAACAACCTGGAGATGAATTGTACTTTATACATTAACTATGCACGAATGGGGCACTTATTCTGAATGGAGAGTGCACCTTATTTTACCTGAAATGAAAAAGTATATCCTTTGAAAGCTAAATTCTGCTTTCTTCTAAATTACTGTAAAGTGACATAATGCCATACTGATTTCCCTGGCTCCATCTCTGCTGATTTCGGATGTAGTCAGACCCATTTCTATGCCTCTACTGAAGTGTCTTTAATTATTCCAAAGGATGTCTTCACGCATTTAAGTTTTAATCAGATATAAAATTAGCAGAGTGTACCCTTTGCACATATGCTCCTAGGAAGGGATCATTTCAATGAGCTTTTATCCTGGGAAGAAATGCCATTTTACAATGAAAATGTTAACAAAAATAACATAACTGAACTCTTCAGACTTTTGAAGAGTTACCACATGGAATCATCAACTTATTTTACCCATTTTGTGCAGTCCTAAAATTGCACATGCTTTCACAATCTGAACAGTACCTTAAGAGGCATTGTTCTAATGAGCTGAGGGTTGGTGAGGAACAGCCCTGTTGACAGATGCTTGCCCCTTGCTTCTCATGTATCTTTCTGTTCGATGGGATTTAATCTCTTCCATGGGGAGGACTGTTCACGTTGAGTAATTTAACTACACTCAGTGACTAGACAAGCCATCATGGCGCCCTCAGGGGCCAGAGGCCATCGGATGGAGCATCAGTCGCCGGAGCCTTGACTCCTTTTCAGGGGCAAGAGGCTGCAGGAGGAAGTAATACACAGCACTTCTCCCATAAATTGTTCATCAGAACAGTCAAAGGCCAGCCTGGATCTCA
>NW_006795096.1:1012000-1030377 GCF_000442215.2 Lipotes vexillifer | reverse complement strand
AAGAGGCCCCATCTCTCGATGAAAAGATTGTCAAAGAATGTGCAGTCATCTTTAACCACCCGTGGCAATCAAGAACACGTGCAAGGTGGTGGCTGTTTTGGAGACTGAATGTTACTGTTTGAGGCACATTGTCACACTACACTGTGAAAAGCAGGTTAACAAAGACGCACGTTCAACTAAACCAAGAGCAACTTAAGGTCATTACCAGACTTTTTACAAAATACATTTGATTTGTTCATGTTTCTCATTCTCCTTTTCTAAGTGATTTCCAAGAATCACTAAATCTTGTTCAATTTACCTTCTAAATATTGTGCACATTTCCATTTTTTTCCATCTCCACCAGCACAAACACTGTCACCACCACCACCATCACCATCAAAACCACCACGTCCACCACCTTCACCACCACCACCACCACCATCACCACCATCACCATCACCTCCACCACCACCATCATCACCTCCATCACCTCCACCACCACCACCATCACCTCTATCACCACCAGCATCACCTCCACCACCTCCACCACCACCACCACCACAATCACCTCCATCACCACCACCACCACCACCATTGCCTCCACCAGCTCCATCACCACCATCACCTCCACCACCACTATCATCACCTCCACCACCATCACCTCCACCACCACCACCATCACCTCCACCACCACCACCATCACCTCCATCACCATCACCTCCACCATCACCTCCATCACCTCCACCACCACCTCCACCACCACCACCATTGCCTCCACCACCACCTCCACCACCATCACCTCCATCACAACCATCACCACCATCACTTCCACCACGACCACCATCACCTCCATCACCTCCACCACCATCACCTCCACCACCACCATCACCTCAACCATCACCTCCACCACCTCCACCACCACCACCTCATCACCATCACCTCTACCACCGCCACCATCACCTCTACCACCATCACCTCCATCATCTCCACCATCATCACCACCACCACCACCATCACCTCCACCAGCTCCACCACCATCACCTCCACCACCATCATCTCCATCACCTCCAACACCACCATCACCACCACCTCCAACCACCACCATCACCTCCATCCACCACCATCACCACCATCACCACCACCTCCAACCACCACCATCACCTCCATCCACCACCATCACCTCCATCACCACCACCACCTCCACCACCATCACCACCATCACCTCCACCACATTTGTCCAACCTACCTTCATGTTACCCACAGTAGCCTCTGACTGTTCTAGCCATACCCACCCTGACTCCTTCCAGTTCAGCTGTTCCACTGCAGAATAATCATTTCAAAATCTGATCACGTAACAGAGCCCACTTATAACTCTCCAGTGGTTTCCTGGCACTCTCAAGATGAGAACCAAGTTATTGATCACAGCGCACAGGCCCAGCCTCCCTCTCTAGCTTCATCTCTCATCAGCTTCTCCTTTTGCTCCAAACCAATCTTTTCAGTTTTTTTGTTCTTGCCATCTTCCCTCGACCCACATGCTGACCTCCAGCCAAAATGCCCTTTCCTCCTCTCTTTGAACAGGTAACTCTCAGTTCATGTTGCTCTAGGTAAGCTCAATGCTCCCACTGTAGAATCATAGAGCAGCTCCTTTACTTTGTTTGCCGTGCGTGTACTTTCACATTTGCTGGTGGGACTGTTTGGTCAGTAAGCATCCACCACCCTAAATGGTAAGTTCCATATTGGCAACAGGAATGTCACCAGCATGGGCCCCCAAGCCTGGGGAGGGGCAGCCCAGAGGAGCTGCTCAATAAACATTTCTTGAATGAAGGAAGGAACGAACCTTATGTTCACCAGGAACTGTCCCACTTACCTCTTTCAGGTTGTGAAGTTGGTTTGAGGGTTTAAAATTGGAACAAAGTAATGGCTGTGATATACTGCATTTTAGGCTCAAAACAGTCATAGACTCAGCCCCCTTGCTGTATTCATATCCCCACTGAAAGACTTGTTATATATATTAACACTCAACTACTTTAGGCATGTAAAAAATTACTTTAAATTGTGATGCACTCCTAAAAACAACCCTTGAAGAAAGAATATTTTTATCAACTAAATAGGAGAATCTGAATATTTTTATAATCCCTGTGTACTTAGCTGATCACAGAGATTAAGCAGCAATCCATTCTTAGCTGTATTTTTATCATTTTCTTCAAAATTTTAATAAAGCAAGAAAGCATTACAAGTGAAAATAAAGTTAGCTTTACCTCCTTTACTGGTTCCATTATTTCCCTCCCCTCTCTGGAGGCAGCCACCATCAAAAATTTGGTATAAATACATTAAATTCTTGATTTCATATTTTTCTACATATATGGGCAATCATAAATAATGTAGATATTGCTTTGTGTATCCTACAATTTTGTTCAAATAGCATCATATATTTCACATCATTCTGAAATATTTGTTTTATGAGATCTATTCATTCTGATAAGCATGGATCTATTTATTAACTGCTTATGATATTCCATTATATGCATATACTACAATTTATTTATCTGTTCTTGTACTGATGGTCATTTAGATTACTTCTAAGTTTTCATTAAGCAAACTCTGTTGGGATAGATGTGGAACAGAGATACTAGAGTTTCTCTATATTCAGGTACAAATTATACTCAGTTAGAGACTTTCTAACGACTAGAACTGTCCAAACATGAGATGGGCTGCTTCAGATGGAATACATTCTACACTCCCCATGCCTGAGCAGAAGCTGGCCAATTACTCCTTAGAGATGTCTTAGAGACAATTTTTTAAAATTTATTTTTTGAGGTATAGTTGATTTGCCATGCTGTGCTAATTTCTACCATATATATATATATATATATATATATATATACGTATATATATATATATATATATATGTATATATATATATATATATATATGTATATATATATATATATATATATGTATATATATATAAAGCTGAATCCATTATGGTTTATTATAGGATATTGAATATAGTTCCTTGTGCTATACAGTAGGACCTTGTTGTTTATCCATCCTATATATAATAGTTTGCATTTACTAATCCCAAACTCCCAAGCCCTCCCTCCCCCACCCCCTTCCCCCTTGGCAACCATAAGTCTGTTCTCTATGTCCGTGAGTCTGTTTTTATTTCGTAGATAAGTTCATTTGTGTTACATTTTAGATTCCACACATAAGTGATGTCATATGATATTTGTCTTTCTCTTTCTAACATACTTCACATAGTAAGATAATCTCTAGGTTCATCCATGTTGCTGCAAATGGCATATTTCATCCTTTTTTATGGCCGAGTAGTATTCCATTGCATACACATATACACCACATCCTCTTTATCCATTCCTCTGTTGATGGACATTTAGATTGTCTCCATGTCTTGGCTATTGTAAACAGTGCTGCTAGGAACATAGGGGTGCATGTATCTTTTTGAAATATAGTTTTGTCCAGATATATGCCCAGGAGTGGGATTGTTGGATCATATTGCAACTTAGAGACAATTACTATAGGGAGTTGAAGACTTATCTGGTTCCTTCTGATTCTGTATGTTCTAGGTATTGAGGGTATGATCTTTTTGAATCAGGTGTTGGCAAACTATAGCCAGAAGGCAAAATGCAGCCTGATGCCTGTTTTTGTAAATAATGTTTCACTGGAACACAGCCATGCTCATTTAGTTATATACTGTGTGTGGCGGCTTTCAGGCCAAAACAACCCAGTTGAGTAGTCGCAAAATCCACAATATTTACTATCTTTGCCCTTAAAAAACGTTCTGGGGTGGACTTCCCGGGTGGCACAGTGGTTAAGAATCCGCCTGCCAATGTAGGGGACACGGGTTTGAGCCCTGGTCCAGGAAGATTCCACATGCCACAGGGCAACTAAGCCCATGTGCCACAATTACTGAGCCTGCACTCTAGAGCCCACGAGCCACAACTACTGAGCCTGCATGCCACAACTACTGAAGCCCGTGTGCCACAAATACTGAGCCCACGTGCCACAACTACTGAAGCCCACAAGCCTAGACCCCATGCTCCACAACAAGAGAAGCCACCACAGTGAGAAGCCCACACACCGCAATGAAGAGTAGCCCCCGCTCGCCGCAACTAGAGAGAGCCCACGCGCAGCAACGAAGACACAATGCAGCCAAAAATTAATTAATTAATTAATTAATTAATTTTTTTTTAAGTCCTGGGAGATTTGGGCTTCGTATCTCACACTCCTTTAAATAAGTCACCCAGCCTCTCTTTGCTTTGGCAGTACACTCCAGTGCAATGCCTGGAACACAGCTGGTGCTCAATAAATACTTGTGTTACAAGCCAGAGGGTGACTGAACCACTGGCAAGGTAGCCTCTCACAGCAAGAACATTGGAAAACTCTGTAGGGTCCGTGAGGGCAGAGATCTTCTCTTTGACTTTCCCGCCTGACACCCCGCCCACCACAAGGTAGACCCTCACCAAGTATTTGTGGAATGGAATCGAACAGGTCTGCATTGGTGGCATTCCATTCGTTAAATAATGGACCTCCATTTCCTCAGTCTGCGCCCTGTCAGTAAACCAGCAGTCTTGGTTGGCTTGGAGAAGCTTAAGGGAAGAGGCAGTTCCTCTCTTGCCTTCAAACAGATGTCCCTGTTCTTAGTGTGTAGGTCTGGCTGGCCCAACTCAGGAGCAGTGACACTGCCAGAGGCATGAGTGAGTTGGACTAACTGTTCCATCAGCAGAGCCATCATCTCTTTGTCAGGAGTTGGCAACGCGGAACGGGCTGGCATGTTGTCTTCTCAGCACACAGCGCTGAAGGCTTACCAAACCCACAATACGCAACGCCCATCTAAGGGTGACCCAGGGTTTCAGACTGTTTAAATGTATTGCATCCCATAGCTCGTAAACACATAGAGATCAAAATCAAGGTTTTCACCAGGGCTGGGCATGATGGATCTGCTCTGTAGGAACCAAGACTGTTTCTGTTCCCATGTCTCCTTTTGCTACCTCATCCTTCAAGAAGCAAGTCAGTGTCACCCCCTCCAGGAAGCCTTCCCTGAATTCATTTGTGAAACTACCTAGCTCTCAAATTTATGATGATCCTGCAAAGGACTTCTGACAAGCAAGCATGAAATTCTGAGCCATCCTCTATGCTTAATGACTATCTAGTCCTAAATCAGAGGAGAAGCATGCCCAAGGACTGGAAGATGAAAAAATCTAATCTCACTTCTTTTCCTAACTTAACACTCAGGGCCTTCATCTGAGAAGGGGAAGAATTCCTGCCTTACCTTGACAGGGAGAGAATTCAGCCTCTCACCCCGTATAGCCTTCCTCAAAGCTTCCTGGATTCTATCTTCTCATAACCCCCATTTCCATCATTAAAAAACCCCAGCTGCAATGAACTGAATGTTTATGTCACTCCAAAGTTCATATGTTGAAATTCCACCTCCCAAGGCGGCAATGGTGTAAAAAGGTGGAGCATTTGGGAGGTGATGAGGTCATGAGGGTGCAGCCCTCATGAATGGGATCAGTGCCCTTATAAAAAAGACCCCAGAGCTCCCTCACCCCTTCCACCATGTGAGGACACAGGGAGAAGACAGCCGTCTGTGACCCAGGAATTGGGTCCTCACCAGACACTGAATCTGCCAGCACCTTGACCTTGGACTCTGCAGTCTCCATGACAGAAATAAACATTTGTTATTTAAGCTGCCCAGTCTACGGTAACTTTGTTTTAGCAGCCCGAATGCACTAAGACACCAGCCCCAAACAGTATTGCATAGACATTCACTAATGATTGCTCACTAACAATTTCAGGTATTTGAGATTTCTTGTCCCAGAGGAATTTTAAAGCTTCCTGAGCACAAAGACTGCATCTTTCATTTCTCTTAAATAACAGTGACATAAGAGAGCTTTCTGGTGGGCTGGCAACATTCAACGCTTGATCAGGGAGGTGTTTACATAGGTGTGAACATGTGTAAACACTCACAGGGCTCTACTCTGAAGCTTTGTCCTCTTTACTATCTCACTCTCCAGCTCAGTAAAAACTGAAGACAGTAGCAATGAACGACCATTGATTAAACAGTCACCATGTAAGGCACTAGGATAGGGACCTCACAGACATTACTTTCATCCTCACTACAAATGGGTGAGTTTGGTACCATCCTCCCCACTGAAGAGCTAAGCAAACTGAGGCTCAAAGAGATAAGACCATTTGTCCAAGGCCACATACCTTCTCAGTTCTGCATTCAGGGGCCACACTCAAGCAGAGTGGATTGTGAACCTTGTGTTCTTCTCAGCTGAGGTCACCAGGACCTCAAGAGAAAAAGAAACACACACATATGCATGCACATAGGATGCTCACACATGCACATACACACACGTGTGTGTGCACACACTTATTCAAGATAAGCTTTCAACTGCAATTCCAAAATACATTTTATAAAAGACAATGAACAAATTTATGCCTCCCAAGGAAATGCAAATACAAGAGCATCGGAAAGGACTTGCCAAGGATGAACCCAGAATAGTGCTTCCCAAACCCTAACGTGCAGTGAACCACCTGGGCACCTTGTCAAAAAGCAGGTGCTGAGTCAGGACAGCTGGGGTGGGACCAGGGCGTCTGCATTTCTCACAAGCTCCCGGTGATGCCAACGCTGCTGATCTGTGATCAAACATCTGAGCATATTTCGATGCACATGGGATCGATTGGATCATTAGCAAAACACAAGAACTTGCTTAAAAAGTTAGATAGTTCCTGCCAATGGAAAATATTGGCATTGCCCTTGGTCAGGTTACAGATTTCATTTTCATCTAAAGTGATGCATTTGAAACCCCCCTCTGAAGGTTCCAACCTGAGGCCTGAAGCTCTCAGAGCCGACCTTGCTGCCAGGTGTCAGGTTCTGTCCCAGACCTGCCCACCCCAGCTCCCAGGGACACCAGAGGCCATCAGCCACAATCTTGTTCTGTAGGAGGGAGACCCTGGGGTCTGTTTAATTTCCCTCCAATGGCTTTTACCCCTGCAGCTCCTGGTGTGTCATTGTCATTAGAACCAAACCCTGAGAGTCTGCAATTGAAATGAACAGGACTCACAACTTCTTGCTGCTCCCCTGCACCCCAGATTTTGATGAAGCCTATTCACGTGTCAGCAGCACACCAGCAAGGGTACGGGAGCTGTCAATTTGCAAAGTCACAGCCCTAAGTTCAGACAATGTGGGATTCTGCTCCCAGTTTACCAGCAGTGGTCATCTCGTTTATTACTGAGAGAGCGAGATAGCTGATGGTAGAGACACATCTCACCTAGCTTTATGTACCTGCCGGCCATGACAAGAAAGTTCCTATTCAGCTAGCTCCTCTATCTTGATTGACAAATTTGCTCCCTGAAATCACACAGTGGCTCAGCAAAAAGGAAAGCTCTATGTGTGTGTGTGTGTGTGTGTGTGTGTGTGTGTGTGTGTGTGTGTGTGTGTGTGTGTGTGTGTGTGTGTGTGTCTCCATCTATCTGTAGAGAGAGGCACATAAAGGTGTTTTGATTCTGGGCACTGGTGTCGTGCTACCACATTATCTGAAGCACAGCCCTGAGCCCTCATGGAGAATGTGATTCTTTGATTTTTGCTGCAGTTTGGTGAAATATATACAGAGGAGTTTTTGTTGTGTGTTTCTCTCCGTGTGTGCAGTTTTAACTGTCCCAGGCAGGTCACAAGGGAATGGCGATCTGAAGCCTTTGTGCACATGAGGAATGCAGGAGAGAGACGGGGTGCTGGGCCTCCGTTCAGAAATACAGCAGCAGTATCAGCTGCAAGTTGGCTTTGGAGCTGCCAAGAAGCGTTCGCCCCGATAGCTGTCTCTTTTGTGAGTTGCTGATATGCAGGGTCTGCACGGCATTGCCAGCAGCTTTGTGTACAACCCTGTTATAAGCCCTCCACAAAGCTCCAGTTATTTGGCTGTTGTTATGGGAACAGTACAATTATGGCCAAATTGGAGTGGCGATGGGGGACAGAAAATAAAGTGGATTGGGGGTGGGCAAAATTGCTATTTTTGTTCAAACGCATTTTGGCTGATCACCTGGATTGAAGGTGAACAGACAGGAAGACCAGGGAGCAGAAACCCTGCCCTGCTTTGGGGATTACAGGCCTGAGGATGTGCTGGAAAAAGAAGGTGCCTTTCAGAGAGAAATATCATATCCTCTTACTTTCTTTGTAATTTTACAAAAATACTATAACTGTGCACCAGAGCAGGAACTTCAGTGATGTTCAAAGATTCTATGTAGCCTCTTTACTTTTGTTACCCAAGTTAATACATGCCTGAAATATGTCATTTTGCAATTTAAGGTTTTTGACTGAAAAAGCTAAAGTATCAGTCAATAATCTTTTAAAAGGATTGTTATCTTTATTCAGGCTTAATATAGTTATTAAGCCAACACCTGACTACAAGCTAATTAAGATAGCAACTGAAACATCAAGGCAATCCATGCTCCATGAAGCCGAGCTGCTTTTTCAAAGCTGTAGGTGGGGAGAGGAGTTTACCTCCCATAAAAATGGCAACATGAGTTCACACAACGCTTCCCCCTTCCATCTCCAAAATCACAGAAATAATGAATAAAGTGTAAACATATGTTTTAAGACTTAACTTCCTTTGAAAAACACATCGATTCTTTGGGAGCTAAATCCTGCAAGGTAAAGAAAACAGCAAATTGTTTCCACCTATCCCAGGATGGGGTCCAGTCTGGGGAGGACTCTTCCACCCATGAATGGAGGCTAAAACATTGCAACCGTAGCCCAGGGTGATTGCCTGAGGTGGCAGGAATCCGCAGAGGCACTTGCAGAACTTATGTCAAATCACACCTTGTCAATGTCCCTGTGGGACAAAAACCCCAAGCCCCCAATATAAGCCCCCTTGTTACTCGGAAACCCAGTGGGCTTGGTGGAGGCCACTGCAAAACTGCTGGTCACAGTGGGGCAATCCCAGGGAGGGGAAATGTACCCACATACATGCAGAACTTCTATTCAAGATGAGTTTTCAGGGGCTTCCCTGGTGGCGCAGTGGTTGAGAGTCCGCCTGCCGATGCAGGGGACATGGGTTCGCGCCCCGGTCCGGGAAGATCCCACATGCCGCGGAGCGGCTGGGCCCGTGAGCCATGGCCGCTGAGCCTGCGTGTCCGGAGCCTGTGCTCCACAACGGGAGAGGCCACAACAGTGAGAGGCCCGCGTACAGCAAAAAAAAAAAAGATGAGTTTTCAAACTAAAATTCCAACGCACATCTTTTACAACAGGGTTCCCCAACCCTGGGGACTGGACAGGTACCAGTCCGTGGCCTGTTAGGAACCGGGCTGCACAGCAGGAGGTGAGCGGTGAGCAAACGAAGCTTCGTCTGTATTTACAGCCGCTCCCCATTGCTCGCTTTACCACCTGAGCTCTGCCTCCTGTCAGCATTATTGTGAATTGTATAACTATTTCATTATATATTGCAATGTAATAATAATAGAAATAAAGCGCACAATAAATGTAATGCACTTGAATCATCCCAAAACCGTCTCCACCCCAAGTCCATGGAAAAATTTTCTTCCACGAAACAGGTCCCTGGTGCCAAAAAGTTGGGGACCGCTGTTATATGAGATGACCAACAAATTCATCAATCCCAAGAAATTGAAAACATTAGGGTAATCCAAATTTTTTTTTTTTCGGTACGCGGGCCTCTCACTGTTGTGGCCTCTCCCATTGTGGAGCACAGGCTCCGGACGTGCAGGCTCAGCGGCCATGGCTCACCACGGGCCCAGCCGCTCTGCGGCACGTGGGATCTTCCTGGACCGGGGCACGAACCCGTGTCCCCTGCATCGGCAGGCAGACTCTCAACCACTGCGCCACCAGGGAAGCCCCGAAATGGTTTTGAAATAAGTATGATTACAATTCTCAAAGATAAAAGGAGGAACAATACCCTTTGAACAAGACCAAGATAACAAACAAAAACAAAGCAGATAAGAATGAACAAAAAAAGCAAGATTTTAAAAAATTAAAAATCCTGGAAATAAGAACTTCCACTCACAGAAAGATGGAATTCATGTACTTTTTCCTAAAAACCCTGGAGATCATACATAAAACAAGCACAAAAAGATGTTGAGAGGTGCAGAGAAGATGGCAGTGTTCCGAGGAAAGAAGAAATGAGACAGGACTGGGTTCTTTAGTTTCTTTTTGCCTCATTTATCCCTCATACATCCCATCAGAAAAGCTAGCAATTTGGAAATACCAAGAGGCACAGACAAAAAAGAAAGTCTCAAGGAAAGCCTGCTTTCTCTAGCTAATGAACCAAGAAAACACCAGCCTAGAAAGACGAAACTTTTAGACAATAGCCGCTCTACTGCAGGCAAACATCACAGAAAATACTGTGACCCCACCTACACTCCCACCAGCAAAGGCTGAGTGAAAGTCAGAACTTTCATCCCCACTGAATGGGTATGAGGCCCCACCCAACGGTGTCAGTGGAGACCACAGCCGCGGGGGGTGGGGGTGGGGGTGGGGCTAGACTGCCACCCATGCCTGGTAGGATAACATGCCCATCCACCTCCTTGCTGGAGTGTGTCCGAAGATCCAAGTGGAGAATCAGACCACTCAGCATTATCCAGTGGAAACAAGGCAACCTTCACATGATGACAGTGGACACCACGTAGAAAGGAGTAAGGAAGTACCCATGTGCCCACCAGCCAGGGTGGTATCAGTGGTGGCTGGTAGGGAGCCTGAAGCCACCCCTCTGCTCAGCACTAACGAGGAGCATGGCTCTCTCTCATGTCCCTGGAGACCAAGTGGGGACCCTGCATCCCCTCCCCCAACCCCAACACCTGAAAATAACAAGGGGAGGATCCCCTCCTTCAGCTGAGGAAGTGTAGAAAAAAAATGTTAAAACAGAAGGTTTAAATAAAATCCAGAATCTCATAACAAATACTCAAAAGCTCATTTCAATCAAATATTACTAACCATATGAAGAACCAACAAAACTCAGCTTGAATGAGGAAAGTGAATCCACAGATGCTGTACTGTGTTGAAGGGCATCCCCCTAAAGTCCATGCCCACCTGGAACCTCAGAATTTGACCTTATCTGGAAATAGGGTCTTTGCAGGTGTCATCAGTTAAGGAGGTCAAGATGAAATCACCATGGATTTAGGTGATTCCTCTCCTATTCTTACAGGATCAATGACACAGATAGATAGACCAAAAGAAAGCCAGAGGCAGAGATTGGAGTGGTGCATTGACAAGCCAGGGAATGACAAGCATGCTGGCAGCCACCAGGAGCTGGGAGGTAGGCCTGGAGCAGACTCTCCCTCAAACCTCCAGAAGGAACCAACCCTGCTGACATCTTGATCTGAGACTTCTAGCCATCAGAACTGGGAGAGAATAAGTGTTGTTGCTTTAAGTCACCCAGTTTAAGGTAATTTGTTATGGCAGTCCTTGAAAGCTAAGACAGATGCCAACACAGAGATGACGCAGATGTTAGAATTATCTGACAAAGATTTTAAAGCACTCAACATAAAATGCTTCAGGGAACAATTATGAACACACCTGAAACAAATGAAGGTATAGAAAGTCTCAGCACAGAAATAGAAAAATTTTTTTAAATAAAATAAAAACTTTAAAACTGAAAAATACAACAACCAAAATAAAAATCTCAATGGATGGGCTTAACAGCAGAATGGAGAGGAGAGAACAATAGTGAACGTGAAGAAAGAATAATAAAAATGCCCCTGTCTGAACAACAGAGAGAAAACACACACACACACACACACACACACACACACACACACACACACACACACAAAGAACAGAGCCTCAGGAATCTGCAGCACTATAACAAAATACCTAATATTCATGTTATCTGAGTTCCAGAAGAGGAGGAAATGGGTGGGACTGAAAACGTCTTCAGAGAAATAATGGCTAAAAAGTTCCTAAGTTTGGAAAAAGACAAATTTACAGATTCAAGAAGCTGAGTAAACCCTAAACAGGATGCACTGAAAGAAATCCATATCACAATCAAATTTATGAAAACCCTTTGGTTGAAAAAGAAAATCGAAAAAGAAAAAAATCTTGAAAGCTGAGAGAAATGAGATCTTATTTAAAGGGGAAAAACAATTCATACAACAGTGGATTTCCCATCAGAAACCACAGAGGCCAGAAGGAGGTGACACAACACTTTTCAAGTGCCAAACTAAGAGAACTGCCAGTCCAGAATTCTATATACAGAGAAAATTCCTTCAGGAATGGAGGAAAAATCAAGGCTTTTTGGAATGAATAGAAGCTCAGAGAATTTGTCACCAGTAGAAATAAGCTAAAAGAATAGCTAACTGAAGTTTTATAAACAGAAAGGAAATGATAAAAGAAGGAATCTTGGAACACAAGGGAAGAAGAAAGAACACAATAGACTTTTCCTCTTGAAATCTGTGAATTATGTTTGATGGTGAAAGCACAAATTATAACACCATCTGATGTGATTCTCAATGGTAATTATATTATAAATAGAGGAGGGTAAAGGGACATTAAAAAGAAGTAAGGTTTTTACATTTTGCTCAGTCTGCTAAAATATGGACACGAGTAGCCTGTTAAATGTTTCGCAAAGACCCTAATGTAATACCTAGAGCAACAACTAACGAATTTATAAAAGAGATGTATTCATCAAAGGCACTGGAAATAAATAGAAATGGCCTTAGAAAAAAATGGTGAAAAGAAAGCAAGAAAAAGAAAATAGGAATCTGATTTCCAACTTTCAGTTCCCATCCTCCCAAGAAGAAAAAAAGCTGAACAAACTGAAAATCAACAACTCTTCTTAGTTCCCTCGTAGAACTGAGGTCATAGGGCAAACCTCTGCCTTGAAATTTGGAGAGATGGGTGAATACAGAGAATCACAGCTTGTGGAGAATAGAAGTCACTGGAGAATTTAGACTCCTGGGGGCCCAGTTTTGGGAGGCCCCCAATTTCACAGTTTTACCTCCAAGAGACTCACCAGGTTCTCCCAGTGAAGAAAGGAGAAAAATGCCCCCATGCTTCAGGAGGAAGCAGAAAGTAACCGCTTTGAAATACACCGAGAACATTCAGTTCTCAGCAACATGGGCCTGCTCTCAACGGAAACTTCCAGAACCTTCTCCGACCTAAGAGAAGGGCAGTTAGACAACTGGATCCCACTCTAGACTCCTTATCTCACAGAAGTTGAGGGAAAAAAGTCTGAGAAACTCTGAGAAGGTCATAGCTCAGGGACTCAGGTCCACTAAAAAACAAAAACAACCAAAATCCAAACTGAAAAAGCCCTGAGATTTAATATAAGTTGATAGAATGTCTCCCCTCCCCTGTACCTCACCACCACCTCAATAGGGCTGCAGCATAATCATAGGGAATTACAACTGAGAAATCTGCAAGACACAGACTCTATTTAAAAAGAAGTTTCCAGGGAAACCCAGAGAAAACAAGGAGAAAAAAACAAGGACACTAGAGGACATTGAAGCCTCTGCCACTGAAGCTGCTGCAGCAAGCATTAACACAACCTAACCTCCAGCCAGTAAACAGAAAACTCATAATAAAAGCCTACTCACTTCTGTTCTTATGGCCTGATACACCATGTCTGACTTTCAATAAAAAATTATAGGCATGAAAAAAGGCAAGGAAAAACACAGTCTGAAGAGAAAAAACAAGAGCCAGAATCAAACTCAGGTATGACACAGATGTTGAAATTATCAGGCTGGGGATTTAAAATAACTATGATAAATATGCTAAGGGATCTAATGGGAAAAGTGGATAACATGTAATAAAAGATGGGAAAAGTGGATAACGTGTAATAAAAGATGGGTAATGTAAGCAGAGAGACGAAAATGCTAATAATGAATCAAAAGGAAACGCTATAAAAAAAACTGTAACAAATGAAGGATGCTTTTGATGGGCAAATCAGTAGACTGAACATGGTTGAGGAAAGAACCATTGAGCTTGAAAAATGTCAATAGACACTTCCCAAACTGAAATGCAAAGAGAAAGAAGAATGAGAGGAAATGAGGAACAGAATACCCAAGAGTGTGGAACAATTACAAAAGGTACAACATTTGTGCAACGGGAATAACAGAAAAAGAAACAGAAAAAAAAAAAGGAATATTTAAAGTGAGAATGACTGAGAATTTTTCAAAATTAATGATATACACCAAACTACAATTAGGAGAACACCAAGGAGGATAAATACCAAAAAGTCTACACCTAAGCAAATCACATTCAAATTGCAGAAAATCAAAGACAAAGAGAAAAATCTTGAAAGATGACAGAGGAAGAAAGCACCTTACCTACAGAGGAGCAAGAATGAGAATTTACATCAGAGTTCTCTTCACAAACCATGCAAGCAAAAAGAGAGTGGAGTGGAATGTTTAATGTGTTGAAAGGAAAAAAAAAAAAAAAAGACGTCCAGCCTAGAAATTGTGTCTAGCAAAGTTATCCTTCAAAGGTTAAGAAGAAATACTTTCTCAAACAAACAAAAAGTGAGGAACTTGTTGCCAGTAGACCTGCCTTGTAAAAAAATGCTAAAAAGAAATTCTTCAGAGAGAAAGGAAATGATGTAGAGCAGAAACTCAGATCTGCATAAAGAAGGAAAGAACAGTAGAGAAGGAATAAATGAAGATAAAATTTTATTTTTTTATTCTTAATTGATCTGATAGGTAACTGTTCAAGATAATAATAGCAACAATGTACTGGGTGATTATATCTAATAGATAAGTGACATGCATGCCACCAATGTTATAACAGAAATTGGGAATACTTTGTTATAAGGAAGCAATGTACTGTTATTGGAAAGTGGACTTGGCCTAGTTGTAAATGTATATTGAAACGACTAAAACATTTCTTAAAAGAAATATAACTGACATACTAATAGAGGAGAGTAAATTGAATCACATAAAATGCTTAATTCAAGCCAGCAAAGGCAGAGAAAGAAACAAAGACCGAAACAAAGAAGAAAAGAAAAAGAAAAAAAAGAAAGAGGGAGCAAAGAAGGGCTGTGAATAGAAGACCATTATAAATATGGTAGCTACAGAACCCAACTGTAAAAAGTCATACTCAGAGAAGTCTCAGTTCCTATCCCAGTCCCCTAAACCCTTTAAGTAATTGCTTTCATTAATTTCTGGTTTATATTTCCTGCGTTGTTTTACAGGGAAAAAAAATCAAATATATACATACGTACGAAACTAACCATATTGTAACACTCTTTTGCACTTTGCTTTTTTTACATAACAACATATTCTGGAAATCACTCTATCAGTTCTTGGAGATTTTCCTCATTGTTTTTGCCAGCTGCCTAATAATCTATTGCATGGATGTATCCTAATTTATTCAATCAGTCTCCTATGGATGGGTAATTAGGTTGTCCCCAATATTAGAAACAAGGCTGCAATAACTGGCTTTAAATCATATGTCATTTCATATTTGTGGAGATGTGTCTTCAGGGTGAATTCCTAGAAGTAGGATTGGTGGGTCAAAGAGTAGATGCTTGGTATTTGGTTGAATATAGTCCAATTCCTTTCTGGAGGGTTTAGTTATTTTGCACCCCACTGCATCTTCCCATAGAGTGTTGTTCAGTTGTTCTTGAACTTTTGTTAAAATGAAAGGTAAGAAATGGTACCTCAGTACCATTTCTTGGTGTAGTTTTAATTTCTGTTTCTCTTATTGAGGGTAAAGTTGAATACCTTTTCATATGTCTAAAAGCGCTAGTTGTGTATTGATTTTTATGAAGTATGTGGTTATGTCTTTTGCTCATTTTTCAGTCAAGTTTGTGGTCTTTCACCCCTCCCTTTAAAAAAGCTTTTTAATATATTAGGAATATCAGCCCTTTATCTGTTATACAGGTTATACTCCTGTTCCCTGGTTTCTCTTTGTTGTCTGTTTTTTACTTGGCTTACATTGATTTTTTAACCATAAAAAGTATATTTTTCATGCAGTCAAACGTACCAGTCTTTTTATTTATTGCATCTAGATTTTTTCATCATGGTTAGAAAGGGTTTCTCCACAGCCAGGCTGTAAAGGAATTCATCCATAATTTCAAAAAAACACTTGTGTGGTTTCATTATTTACATTAGATTTCTAATCCATTTTGAATTTATTCTAGTTTATGGTATGAGGAATGGATTAAATTTTGATTCTATGTCCAAATACCTATCACAAAACCATTTATTAAAAAGTCTGTCTTGAGAAAGACAAATACTGTATGGTATCACTTATATGTGAAATCTAAAAAATACAACAAACTAGTGAGTATAACAAAAAACAAGCAGACTCATAGATCTAGAGAATAAATTAGTGGTTACCAGTGGGAAGAGGGAAAGGGGAAGGGACGATATTAAGGTAGGGGAATAAAAAGTACAAACTATAAAGCTTAAGTATAAAATAAGCTACAAGGATATATTGTATAACACAGGGAATATATCCAATATTTTATAATAACTATAAGTGGAGTATAACCTTTAAAAATTATGAATCACTATATTGTACACCTGTAACTTATAAAATATTGTACAGTAACTATATTTCAAAAAAAAAAAAAAAGAAGTCTTTCCTATCCCCAGTGATCTGAGATACCACATTTATCACATAATGAATATTCATATGTTCTTGGGTCTATTTCCAGATTTCATACTGATCTTTCTTCCTGTTTAAGCACCAGCAGTACATCATTAGTTATAGAGGCTGTATAATGTTTCAATATCTGGAAGAGTAGTTAGCCTTTATTGCCCTTTTTGTGGTTTTCCTATTTTTTGCATGTTTATCTTTCTATCTGAACATTCAAATCAACTTGTCTAGCTGCAGAAAACAAAACAATACTTGGTATTTTTATGAAGAATTGACATCTTCATAATGTTGAGCCGTCCTGTACAAGAATAAGAAATGTCTTTCCATTTGCTCAAGTTTATTTTTGCAGAAAGATATTGGATCCTTAATTAGAAATTTCACATCTTGCGCTGAGTAGGATAAATACAAACGAATTCACACAGACAATTTTAGCGAAACTGCAGAGTATTAAGGATAAACAGAAAAAGATTCATAGCTGCCATGGAGAGGATATTTATTGCCCACAAAGCAAACACAGTTAGGAAGACATCTCATCAGCAACATCAGATACCAAGAAACATAAAACGGCTGAGGACAAAACATGTCAATCTAGAATAATATACCCGGATAAGCTATCACTCAAGCGTGAGGGCAAAATAAAGATACTTTCACACACCAAAATGATTAAAAGAGTTTATTTCCACAGATGGCCCCACCCTCCCAAAAGAAAGCTACTAAAGGATGTATTTCAGAAGAAAGAAAATTACATTCTGATGAAGGAGTGGGACACAGGAAACAAGAGCAAACAAAAACATCATTAAATAATTTGATAAGTCTTGTTAACTATTGACTCTAATAAAAGGTATTTTTGTGTTTACAAAAGATAGATATGAACTTCTATAGAGCAATAACATGGAAAATGGGAGGCAAGAGGATGAATTTGCTAAAGCCCTTTTCTTGCTTGAGGGAAGAACAGAGACACTGTATACCTTTAGGCTTTTGAGAAAAATACGCAAAGTAATTGTGCTAGAAATTTTTGTGAGTAACTTAGAAAGAACAGAAATATAAGCTATCGTTTCCATCACAGTGAAAGAAACGAAAGAAAATAAAGAAAACTTATCAATCCATAGCAGAAAGGAAAGGAAGGGGCAGAAACAAGGCAAATAGAAAAAATACAAAATAAGATGACAGAATTAAATCCTGATGTATCAGTAATCACAATAAATGTGATTGGGTTAAACTCACATATTAAATATCAAACTGGATTTAAAATAGAGTTATATGCTGCTTATAAACAAGAGGCACACTTAAAAACAAATGACTCAGAAAGGTTAAGATCATAAGGTGGCTGTTAAGTTAATTCTTTGTACCCTGTAGTTGCTTTTATTTTTCTTACCCCCAGCACAGAATTTTATTTATTTTGGAAAGCAACAGTTTGTTCAATAGGCCTATCATTCCAGTCTGTTGGGGTTGATTGGTCCGATTCTGTCCTGCTTCATAACATGTCCCTCTTTGATCAGCCTTGAATGGTTTCAGAAAAAGGCTAAGAAAAAAGCCCTAATGCACTCCACTAGAGATACCAACTCCCTAATAGTCCTTATTTGGATACTTTCATTCTAGAAGTTGCAAAGTCACCTGGTCATCTTCTCATTCATCCTGCTATCTTCCCAGCTTACCCAGATATCTTAATATGCCAGGGCTTTGACCACCAAGACACCGAGAGAACCTTTGCTAATAACAGACTTAACCACATCACGAGCTGTTTTGCTGTAAAACCCCAAACAACTCAAACGCCTTTCTTAAGCTGGAGAAGGAAAACATCGGCTGATGGAAGATGCCGCATTTCTGC
>NW_006795096.1:1011208-1011990 GCF_000442215.2 Lipotes vexillifer | reverse complement strand
TTTAGCACATCCTGTACGTCCAAAATGCCTTTTGGGCTTCCCTGGTGGCGCAGTGGTTGAGAATCCTCCTGCCAATGCAGGGGACACGGGTTCAAGCCCTGGCCCGGGAAGATCCCACATGCCACGGAGCAACTAAGCCCATGCGCCACAACTACTGAGCCTGTGCTCTAGAGCCCGCGAGCCACAACTACTGAGCCCACGTGCCACAACTACTGAAACCCGCATGCCTAGAGCCCATGCTCTGCAACAAGAGAAGCCACCGCAATGAGAAGCCTGCGTGCCACAACAAAGAGTAGTCCCCGCTCACCGCAACTAGAGAAAGCACGCGCGTGGCAACGAGGACCCAACGCAGCCAAAAGCAAATAAATAAAATAAATAAATTTATTTTTTTTTAATGCCTCTGATGTCAGTTCTTCTGTTTTTCATTTGCAGTAATCGAGAAGTGAAGGTTCCTAGTCAAGAAACAGTATCAGAACAAAAGCCATAGCTGCACACCAGTCATTTAGCATGTTTAAGTGTAACCTTCTTTAAAAGTTCATTGAGAAGTCCGGGCAAAGCAGGCCAGTGGTGCACCTGTCTCTTTCAGCTGATATAGGAATAATTAATTATGTGAAAATGACTTCCATTGGAGGTTAATTTATCTTGGCTGACAGTCACATACATACGCAGATATGTCTTATGCTGCAGTAGAGCAGAGATTTATTTAGAGCATTTTATTTATATCTTGGGTGATTTCATTCCTAAGAAATTGAGGGCGAGAAAGAGGAGACGGTGCAGGAATG
>NW_006795096.1:1008119-1011198 GCF_000442215.2 Lipotes vexillifer | reverse complement strand
AAAGAGGAGACGGTGCCGGAATGCAAGAAGGGAAGATTTCTCACCATTTTTTTTTTTAAACAAATGGGAAAATAGGCCAATGTCACAACTAAGAACTTGGCTTTCCCCCCAGGATGCAGTAGAATTCAGACACACCGAAGAGAGGGGTCAAATGTGTGTTGGGGGCAGGTAAGCAGGGGAGAGCAAGGGCAGGGGTGGTGGATTTGGCTGGTTGTCTGTGGGACCTGCCAGGTCTTCGTTTATTTACTTCCTCCTGAGAGATCGGGCGTGAAGCCAAAGTTGCTACCATGCTGTGCTCGAAGATAAGACAACACGAACACAGTGCCTCAGAATCAGCCCACCCCCCACACACAGATATGACCTCAGCCTCCCTGGGAGCCGAGAAGAACCTGTCTTTCCAAATAATGGCTAAACTTTATCGTGGGTTTTGTTATGTACTGGGCACTTAACAAGCAGGAAGTCATTCCATCCTCACCCCAACTCTGAGTGGTAGTTACTTTTTATTGTCCCCATTTATGGATGGGGAAACTGAGGCTCAGAGAGGTTAGGGAACTTACTCAAAGTTGCACAGCTAGCCAATGATGGAGCCAGGTTTTGAACCCAGGACTGGAGCTGACTCTCCCAGTCTATACTTGTAACCAGTGCACACACTGCCTCTCTGTCATTGTTGTTGTTATTATTATTATTATCAAGACAAGTGGTCCCACAACATCTCTGGAAGATCTAATGGATTCCTGACGTGTATCCCTGAGTACACGTGCTGGGTTTTTAAATTTCAGGCGGGGAGGGCATCGTCATCTCTGAGGGGTCAGGTGAGCTTTAGGCTACCCTCTGGTTCACTGGCACATAAAGAGAACAAAGCAAAGCGTGAGAGGAAATTGTTTTTAATAATCACCTTGCAAGCCCCATCCGCATCAGCGCATCAGTGGTGGTTGTTACCATCAGCCATAAGCCTCACTCTCCCAGGTTGTTAGTCACAGTGGGGTGTCAGCTCAGGTTCCGGGGACCCCAAGCCACCAGCTTGTCATAATAATAATACTCACCATTACCACCAGTACTCTCCCACTTGTGAATCGCTTACTGCGGCCAGAATTCGGATCCAGATCTGCCCATTTCATCTCCACCACCGACTAGCTTTGCGATTTGGGAACATGTCATGTCCCTCCTCTGAACTTTGGTGTCCTCTTGTGCACAGTGAGGATAGCTATGTCCACTTAAAAAATAATGTTTATTTATTTAGCCATTACTTTATATGCATGATTTATTTATATGCATGATTTTATTAATTCTCACAAGAGCCCTGTTAGGCAGATTCTATCAGGATGCCCACCTTTAGATGAGGAAACTGAAATTTACAGTGGGGATTGTAACCTACAAATGCCACAGCTTATTAAGTGGTAGAGCAGAGATTTAAACCAATTTCGGGGTGACTCCAATGCAAGGCTTTTAATCATAATACATCTCCAGGGTTATTGTAAAAATTAGATACAACGTATGTTGAGGGCTTAACCCAGTGCCCAGCACATAGTAGGACTCAATCATCAATATGTAGACACTGCCATTATGATTGCTGTCCTCACGCTGGCCCTGCCCATCTCCAGGGTGAACCCCAAATCATGGCACTGCAGGCAGCAGCCACAGTGACACCCCCTCCTAGCCAGGTTTAGGAGAGAGGTGAATCGCCTGCAGAGAGAGGGTCACCAGACTGATACTCATCTTATTTTAAAATAGTATGCTAACACATATATATATGGAATCTAAAAAAAAAAAATTGTTCTGAAGAACCCAGTGGCAGGACAGGAATAAAGACGCAGACGTAGAGAATGCACTTGAGGACACGGGGAGGGGGAAGGGTAAGCTGGGACAAAGCGAGACAGTGGCATGGTGACAGTGACATTGTTTTACCAAATGTAAAACAGATAGCTGGTGGGAAGCAGCCGCATGGCACAGGGAGATCAGCTTGATGCTTTGTGACCACCTACAGGGGTGGGATAGGGAGGGTGGGAGGGAGGGAGACACAAGAGGGAGAGGATATGGGGATATATGTATACGTCTAGCTGATTCACTTTGCTATACAGCAGAAACTAACACACCGTTGTAAAGCAATTATACTCCAATAAAGATGTTTAAAAAAATAAAATAGGTACTTCTCTTAAACAAAACAAAACAAAACCAAAACCTGTTCAGCCAGACTGCCCAGTTTCCTTACACAATAGCTATCTTAATGAAATCTCAAGTTCATTTAACTCTATCTGAGAGCCTCTTGAAAGGAAAAGCACCCAGGTTCCCAACTCTGGTCTAGAAAGAGTACATTGGGTAACCGGACACTTCTGTTATCAGCCAGCTTTAGGGAACAGACCCGCCCACTTGCCTCAGCAGCAAACACCGGCCCTAACTTCACAGCAGGTAATCCTTTCGCTCCAGCTGCCAAGAAGTGGAAAATAATCATTTATGGGAAACAAGATGGTGCTGCCTTGGAGCCCTGAGCATGGTGGAGGGTGGTGGTGAAAGGCCCACCGTGGGGTCAGGCTGCCTGGGTTGAAACCCTAGCTCAGTAACAACCTCCTTGTGCCTCAGTCTCCTGCCCTGTAAAATGGGAATAACAAGGCTACCTACCTCTGCAGGGCTGTTGCTTGGATCTAATGAATCAATTCACACATGTAACGTGTTTCCAGCAGTGCCTGGCACTTAGTCACGCCCATGGGACTTTCAGGAGTTATATTATTTATCATAATAATGATAACAATGAATATTAGTTTTATTGAACTCTCCACCATTCTGTGACAACGCAGCTCCTGGCAATATTTTTACAGGCAGATCTGCACAATCAAGAAGCTTTCAGGTTTGCAACAGGACCTGACAGGGAGTGTCAGAGTCTGCTGTTGGGGAAAGAGCTGGTGAGAGATTAGGATGAAAGAGGGTAGGAGACGGGTAGAGACCGAGGGTCCCCTCCTTACAACCGGGCCTGAGATGGGGTTAGGGGTGGACGGACTTCAGGAGGATCCTCCCTCAAACTCCAGGGCAGCCTCTCTGCTCAGCCCTTGCTTCCTACTGCCAAACTCTTCCACAATTTGAGGGA
>NW_006795096.1:1002298-1007842 GCF_000442215.2 Lipotes vexillifer | reverse complement strand
TGTTGGGGGGGGGGGGGACAGGGTAGGAGGGAAGGTTCTAGAAGGGGTAGGCCCAGAGGACCATCATGTGGCTTTAGGCAAAGGTGACAGTATTCTAAAGTATCCATAAGCCATGAAGTGTTTGAGGTAACCCCTGGGGGTGGAAATGTTGAATTTTATCTGAGCCCTGTGCTCTGGGAAAACAACATGATTAAGAAATTCCCCGCCCTCTTGTGTTCCGGAAACAGCTTACTGAAAAGAAACACCCTCCCCCGATACGACCTGGATAAGACTCAAGGATACTGCTGCCTTATTTGCCAAACACAAGGCCAGACTCAGACCCTCCCCCCACAAATTCTCATCTTCTGCTTCATAAATGATTTGCTGGATTGCTCGTCCCACTAATCAACCAGAACGAACCCCTGTTAACAGAACCTGGGTTAAGCGTCTCTCCTTCCTCAGGTCCCTGAACCCTGGCCCACCTGCAGGTGAGCGGGCAGACAGCTCCTCCTGAGAACAGGCTGTCCTTGGGGTAGGACGTTCTCTGATCTGCTGCCCCATCCTCTCCCTTCCACTCCCATTCAGACGACTTCCCCACGCCCACTCTTCCTAGCCTTGTTTACTCTCTTCCATAAAAGAAAAACCCTGCGCCTAACCTTTCAACACTCACAGATCTATGGTCAGAGCGTTCCCCAAACTGCAAGGGTCCCTGAGCCCCACCTTCCTGCTCACAATAATCCTGCCAAATAAAGCCCCGCCTTACAAAATCTGGATTTGTTTCTCATTGGACAGAGGGGAAAACCTTTGCGTGGGACCTCCCGAGCCGTGGTTTTCTAGAAGGCTTAGGTCCTTCTCTGCTCCTGATGGCTTTCTCAATCTTTAAGAAACAGAGGATCCCTCCCGCCCCCCAGTCTCCTCAGAGGAGCCGTCAGCTGTCAGCTTCCCTCTGGTCTGTCATCAACTTACACGACCTGGCAGATTGCTGGTCACCCTCTGGATTGGCTGCCTGCAGTCAAGTCCTCACCTCTAGTCCCACCTGCTAAGCCAGGTGAGGTCACCTGATGAAAACCACAGATGCTCAGACAGCCATGCCCCAGGCAGCAGGAAGCGTTTCTCTTCAAAGGGGCCCAGGCGGGGCCAGAGATGATGGATATTTCCACTCCAGCTCCGCAAGGAGGCTTCAAGAAAGCCAACAGGCCTCTCATCAACTGAAAACCGACTATTCTTTGGAAGCGAGCATGCACTCAACCCCCAGTTGCTTAATTTGTTCATTTCTCCACTTTCCCAGGATACCACTTGTTTCATCCTTTTCTCTTTTACATGGTGCATTAAGAGTAACTGAAAGTGACTTCGCAAGGAACAGAACCCCGCCTACAAAATTCCGCAGTTTCACCACAAGCCCAAACAAGAGGAAATCTGTCCACTGGCTTTCTTGGTCTGGAGTAATTATTTGTTTCATGTAAAAAAAAAAAAAAATTCTGTTTTTCTTTTTCACTGGTGCTGCAGCAGCAAACAGAAGCCCCTTTTTTCTTTTTTTAGTTGCAGCAGCTCAGGATGCTACACCGTGCACAGATGTGGAGGAGGTCCCGCTCACTCTGATGGTGTCAGCGGTATGTCTGTTGAATAATATAAAGGCAGCCGCCAGAGTGAAATAACGCGATGAGCCCATGTGAAGGACTGGCCCTGCAGGGACCAAATCAGAGATTCCCAATTAGGGGTTCACAAACAATGGGAAGTGCCACGTTCAGGATTGACTGCTGATAAGAATGTCCCAGCTAATTAAAACGCCAGGGCTCCCCGGCTCCCCACGATTTATAATCGGCCCAGGAGGTAACACTTGTCCACTTGTCAGTTCCTGTTGTTAAGAAGCTCTGCTTGACAGTTCCTGAGGTCTTTTTGATAAATAAAATGTAGGAAAACAGATGGATTATGACTTAGTAAATGCAGTGTTGCTGGGGAAGTTTTTAAGGTGCAGAGGTCGTGACCAGCATTGGCATCACCTGTGAGCTTGTCCGAAACGCAGAGCTTGGTCCCTGCCAAAGGCCCATTGGGTCAGAACCTGCACGTTCACAAGACCCCCCGGGTGATTTGTGCACACGTTACAGCTGGAGAAACCCTGGGACAGAGTACAGTTGAATGCGAGCAAAGGAGGCAGAGAACAAGGATGGGAGGGATACAGCATCCCAAACATGCAGGGCCACCACTGCAGAAGGGGTGAGACGGCCCCCCATGTCCTTCGCTGCTGGCGTTCATTGATTCCAGTCACCCAAAAAGTATTTATTGAGTGTGCCCGTTCAGCGAGGTAATATTGTAGGCATGGGGCACAGTGGTGTGCTGGTTAGTGTTTAACAACTGGCTCTAGGGGAGGAATTCCATCATGACTGGTGTTAGTACCTTCGATTGTGTTAAGACGCAAGTAAAGCAACAAAGGCACATACTAGAACTTTCCTTCGTCACCAGTGACCTGAGTGACTTCTTTGCCGAGTCTGATAACAGTTACCAAATATTGGAAGAACATCTCTTTAATTCTTCGTGCTATTTGCAATTTAACATGACACACATACATTCATCATTTAATCTACATTATTAACCTTTTCTCCACCTGTCTTAATCTAGACAATCAACCAAACAGTAAATCAAGCTCTGATTTGCGGTGTTTGCTGATTCCTGCAGTGTAAATACCCCCACTGTGGCCACCATGCCAACACGATGCCACACAGCACACCACTGCACGGTGTGTCCCCTCTACAGATAAATAGACGCGCACGACCTCAAGAGCTCAGGTAATAGTACAATCATTAGAAAGTGATGAGTTTTGCGTATTCATTATCTTTGCAGCATAATTTGTTTTTGTAATCTAATTTTTTTAATAATGTCAGCTTACAGTATTCCTTAAAATGTAACAGTTGGCTCTCCCAGGCTGGTAGGACCTGGCTCCCATGCGGCACCGGGTAGGGCTATTAACCACGCACAGGGCAGACGTGGCCCCCATCTTCTGAGCTTACAGTTTAGTGAGGGATCTTGAGCTGCATTAAACCCAGCTTCCCTTAGACTAAAGGCAGAGGGTGGGAGATGAAATTGGCCCTCGGTTTGCTCTGGCACCCACTCTGGTCTAGGAAAGCCCCTTCCCCAGGTGCAGCCCCAGGGACCGGGCCTCCAGAGCCCCCCACAGAGTGAGGTCAGTGGAAACCCACCAGGAGAGGGGAGGAAGAGGAACCAGGAGGCTGGAACAAAGAGAATTCTGGAAAGGAGATTAGGGAAGGGTGCCCTTGGCTTGCCCTTCTGAAATCTGGGCCACCCATGGAAGAAACAATGGCAGAGCAGGTAAGCTCTTGAAGAGGTGCCTCCAAGAGCTAGAGCCCAGCCTAGACTGAGGCCCAAACTCCTGGGCCTGGAGCCAAGAAGGGAACTACCTTATACGTCGGTTCTCTACTACGGGCAGGTTGGATGACTCATACTCTCCCTCACATTTGGCCCTCACACAACCTGGTGGAGTTGGCACCTTTGCCAATATCAACTGATGGAAGGAGAAACTGAGGCTCAGAGAGGTTAAGGAACTTACCCCAAGTCACACAGACACAAGGTGGCAGAGCTGAGACTCAAACACAGGAGGTCCACAACTCTTCACCTGCCTGGAACGGGGACCAAGGACACACGAGACCCAGGGCATTCTGGTTGATAATGTTGCGGCCACTCCCAGCCCTGTCCCATGCCCCTAAGTGACGCAGGGCCATTCCTGGCCATCCTGAATGGCTATCCCTACCCACTCTGGGTCCTCTTTATGACTTGTTTCTTCCCTCCCAGGTCCGGCGTTATTTCCCTTTTGTGACTGTTTTCCTGGTAACAGTGCTGCAGACACGGCCCTTGTCCCAGCCACGGTCCTTACTACGTGCAGCTACCCTGGTTTATGAGGCTCTTTAAGCTACTTTGCTGCTCTCTCCTTGCCACACCCCTAATCTTCGCTTTTCCTCTAGCTTCCTCCAGGGTTATTGATCGTCAAGACGAAGGCCGTCGCAGACTCGGAAGAAACAGGGCAATAGGCAAGAGAAGGCTGACTTCCGGCTGTCAAGTTTGCTCTCACCAACATTAAACGGAAAGATGGAGATGGAGGAAGCCCTACTGTGTCACCTGTCTCTTCTCAAGCTACATCTTACCAGAACCTAGATTCAGAAACAACAATCATTATAATAACATTCTCTGCTAGCATCAGATTCACCAGTGTACTTTCACACGCTTGAACATCTTCGTTAATTCTCAAAACAGTTCCGCAGTGCAGGCAGAGTAGGTATTATTACACCCATTTTACACATAAAGAAACAGAATAGAAGGGTCATGTCACAGATGAACTTCCAGCTGTGGACGAGATGGCACATCCCCAACCAACCCTCCCAGGTCCTCCTTCCTACAGCTGAAAATCCCTAGACATCACAGAACAAAGAAGCAGAAGACAGAGTTCCCCCTCCCCTTCCCTTGTGTCAGCAGGGTTTCTGCCCCCTACCCTGCAACAACAAAGCAGTAGGATTCAGAGCTCCACCTCTCCCGTCCCTGTGTCAGGGGAGCCTAGCGGCGGAGGGCGGTGGGGGGGGGGCGCGGCGCTCAGAGACAATAAGATGGTGCAAGGTGGTTCTCCACTTTCACTGGAAAGGTGTCAGCAGAGCCGAGGGAAGAGCTAACTGCTGCCTACGCAGCTGCAGTGAGGTAGAGTCAGCACTCACTTCTGCTAGGATGCTGTCAGGGGCTCGGTGGGAAGTGATCATGCAACCCGTCCAGCCCTCATCCATAACATCTTATGGAAAACCCCGAATGAACTTTTTGGCCAACACAATACATCTCAACAGGGAGACGGCCTGCTCAAAAAGAAAACTGGAATAGGATCCAGGGTCTCGTAATATAACACTCCCAATGTCCAGGATAGGATGGAAAAATCACCCCTCGTATCAAGAACCAGGAAAATCACAACTTGGATGAAAAAAGACAGTCGACAGGCATCATACAGAGATGAATCAGAGCTTGGAATTGTCAAGAATTTAAAAGCAGCCATGGTAAAAATGCTTCAACAAGCAATTATGAATTCTTTTGTAACAAATAAAATAGAAACTCTCAGTAAAGAAATAGAAGCTATTAAAAAGAACCAAATGGAAATTTAAAAACTGAAAAATACAATAACCAGGGAAAAAAACCCCAAATCTCACAGGATGGGCTCAGTAGAGTGGCAATGACAAAGGATAGAATTAGCAAACTTGAGGATACAGCAATAGAATTTCCCAATCTCAGTAACAGACAGAAAAATAAGCTGGAAAAAGAAAAAAAAGAAAATATTTTCAGGGACCTCGAGACAGAAAGAAAAGAATTAACATTTATATCTTCTGGGTCCCAATTAAGACAAAGAAAAAATATTGAAAGCATTCAGAAACAACACATTACTTATTTGGGAAACATCATATGGGAATGATAGCAGATTTCTCATCTGAAACTATGGAGGCCAAAAAGAAGTGATTCAACATTTTCCAAGTGCTGTAAAAAGAACTATCAACTGCAAATTCTACATTTGATAAAAATATCTTT